>NC_036846.1:18320744-18360870 GCF_002910315.2 Salvelinus sp. IW2-2015 | reverse complement strand
ACACACACACACTACACACATACACACACACCACACACACACACTAAGCCTTGGTTGAGCAGCTAGCACTAGCGCCTGTCATCATGGGTCTCCCCGAAACTGTCAAGGAAACACAGCGATTATGCAAACATGGCAACTGTTCAGCTTGGACACTGGCCATGTAATCAACAACGCTTCCTCGGGCCTCCGGCGTCAGCTAAAAAAGAGGCCTCTCATCTCGTGGCAACAAATAGGAGCCCTTATGCCACGTTGTCATCGTCAATATATCCAGGCCATGATGATGTTCCCATACAAATATTTCATGCGTAGATGGCGTCAAGACTCACAGCCAATGAATGGACAGAAACCTGTGTTTTATCACTAATAAAAGACAGACAGAATTAAGTAAACATAAAAGACAGCCTTCCTAGCAAACCCTTACACCAAGGGCAATGTTCTTAAACAGCCTTTCATATTTCTTATACCAAGTGGTCCGTCATTCTTTGTTGTTGACAGAGCCACTGAAAGAAATTTAATTTACCTACATTGAGTGGTTACTGTTTTCCAAAGATAATTGAAGTATTTTTATATTAATGGCCATTTCCATTTATAATTAAAAGCCAACACTCGCCCGTTGCGCTGAAACGGTACCACACATTCAAAAGTGTTTTCTTAAATTGGGTAGTGTATGCACTGAGCGTGTTCTAAATTAGGTTTTCTTTGCTAAGTGTCTCTGTCTATTTTGGTATGTTCAAAGCTCATGATTGACTGTACAGAAAAATAAAAAATCTTATGTGTGTGGCAGAGAGTTCAGGAATGCATTGAACTGACTGATAATTTTTTTTTTTTACTGTTTCTTCACATACAACACACAGAGAGCCCTTTTGGTGCAAAGTTACTAGAGTCTTCAGTTGTAATTGTTGAGGGATTGTATAAAAACATTCATGCAGTAATGACATAAGAAATCACTTGTACCACTTTAAATACCCACAAGACTGCAATGTCAGAAAGTGTATATCTAAGCTAGAATTAAAATCCTGTGAATTAAATTAACCTTCTACTTTATAATAACAGTTTACTCTTCAGCTGAAGTTGATGTATGGACGGGTAAATTTGTCATCCCTCAATCATTAAACATTTCAACTTCTGTCCTTTTTTTATTATGCTTAGCCTGATATCTCAATATCTATGTGGACATTTTAATATGAAATAAAATCCTCAGTCTACCAGTGGTGTGTTCAAAACTTGGCCATGGGATGCACGTTTATTTATATATTACATGTGTGGTCAGCTCACAGTTGGGGCATTTCTTCTATAAAAGCTCCTTTTCAGACACCTTTTTTCCTCTTTTCACATGTAGTCTCCACTGCAAATGACCATCTCTCCATGTTTTCTTGCATAGACAACAGTTCTTGTCAAAATATATGAAAGTATTGAAAAGTGAAAAGTCAATATGCGACACAATCAGTACTAACATACTAACAAGTCTTTCCTGGACAAAAGCCATTATTAAGTTGTATAGACAAGGACGCACGTTTCGTACCAGGTATTTTAGATTGTATGGTGAAGAGAAAGTTCAACAGACATTTCACTTTTATATTAAAGAGGAACTTTAAGAGTAAGGAAAGGTGATTTTGATAACCAAATGTGATAAAGAAGCAATGCTCCTACCTAAACAGCTGAAAAACCACATTTATGTTAAAAAACATTGAATACTGTGTGCTGCACAGGCCTGGAGGCAGGCCACTCGATTTCGTCTTTGCGTATATGGATCGAGCATGTCACCCTCCTAGGAGAGGGGGTGACCTGATAATTTATTTGTTAAACGAGAGGCTGTCTGGATCTTTAACTTAAAGACCCTTGCTCCCTTCGGTCTCAACGTAGACTTTGCCATTGATCTGAAGCCATTCTTGTGATTATTGTGACTTTGCCATTGTAATTGTTTTGTAAACTTGTGTAGTCAAAGTGATCTATGATCGTATGCTATCCATTTGTTTTTTGTATGCTGCTCTTTGTATGCATTTTAATATTGAGAATTAACCAATGATATTAGGCCACTCTGGCCATGATTACAGACACTGTGTGTCTTTTGACACTATATAAACGAGTCATCCCGCAGTGTTTGTGATTATACCCTGAAGACCAGCTTGGCTGTCGAAACGTTGGTAATTAATTTTTGCATCTGAGTCCTAGAGTGTGCGTTCTCCTTTATTTTAAGCATTCTTGATAATCACGCTGAAGTTTAGTCTGACAGGCAGCCCAGATGAAGATATTTAAATTTTGACAACAATAATACATATGCAAATAAGTGCATTTTTAGAACGCATCCTGTTAGGTAACATGGCATAAAAAAATATGACTGTGTGTCACATTCGTTTGTAGAATTAACGGACCAAGAACCAGCGTGCATAGAGTTCCACATGTTTAATTAATGAAACTCACCACAACAATACAGAACAAACGAAACGTGAAGTCAAATGCAGTGCTCACAGGTAACTACACACAAACAAGATCCACAAAAACCCAGTGGGAAAGTTGCCTAAATATGATCCCCAATCAGAGACAACGATAAACAGCTGCCTCTGATTGGGAACCATACAAGGCCAACATAGACATATAATAACTAGATAACCCACCCTAGTCACACCCCGACCTAACCAACATAGAGAATAAAAGGGCTCTGTGGTCAGGGCGTGACAGCAGCCCCCCAAAGGTGCGGACTCCGGCGCAAAACCTGACTCAATAGGGGAGGGTCCGGGTGGGCATCTAACGTCAGGGGCGGCCTCCGGTGCGGGGCGTAGTACCCACTCCGCTCGCGGATACGTCAGCTTCGGTGCAGCTCTGGGTGCGGGGATCGTCGCCGGAAGCTCCGGACCGTGGAACGTCGCCTGAGGAACCGGACCGTGGATCGTCGCCGAGGAACCAGCCGTGATCGTCGCCGGAGGACCGGACCGTGGATCGTCGCAGGAGGACACAGACCGTAGATCGTCCCGGGGCCTCAGACCGTGGGATCGTCGCCAGAGGCTCCGGACCGTGGATCGTCGCGGAAGCTCCGGACCGTGGATCGTCGTCGGGAACTCTGGACCGTGGATTGTCGCGAGGGAACCGGACCGTGGATCATCGCCAGGGACTCCGGGACCATGGATCATCATTGGGAGGCTCCGGACTGGGAACCCTCGCTGGAGGCCTCTGGACTGGGAACCCTCGCAGGAGGCTCTGGACTAGGAACCCTCGCTGGAGGCTCTCGACTGGGAACCTCGCTGGAGGCTCTGGACTAGGAACCCTCGCCGAGGGCTCTGGACTGGGGACCTTGCAAGAGGCTCTGGACTGGGGCCGTCGCCGGAAGCTCTGGACTGGGGAACCCTCGTGGAGGATCTGGACTAGGAACACTCGCTGAAGGCTCTGGACTGGGAACCCTCGCTGGAGGCTCTGCCTTGGCGCGGGACTGGACGCCGTGCCTGGACTGGGCACCGGTGCAGAGGAAGGCTCGGCCCTGGAGTGGGACTGGACGCCGGCCTGGACTGGACATCGGCGCAGGAGGAAGGCTCCTGCCATAAAGCTGGAGGTTCTGGACGCGTGACCATCGCAGGAGGTTCCGGACCGTGGACCGTCTCAGGAGTTCGGACTGTGGACCGTCTCAGGAGTTTCCGGACTGTGGACCGTCTCAGGAGGTTCCGGACTGTGAACCTTCGCCGGAAGCTCTGGACTGGGACTCGTCGCCAGAAGCTCTGGACTGGGGACCGTCGTCTGAAGCTCTGGACTGGGGACCGTCGCCTGAAGCTCTGGACTGGGGACCGTCACACTGAAGCTCTGGACTGGGGAGGCGCACTGGAGGGCCTGATGCGTGGGGCCGGCACAGGTGGCACCGGACTGGGGACAACGCACTTCAGGGCGAGTGCGGGGGAGCAGGCACCGGACGTACCTGACTGGGGACACGCACTTCATGGAGAGTGCGAGGAGCAGGCACAGGATGTACCTGACTGGGAAGGCGCACTTGAGGGAGAGTGCGAGGAGCAGGCACAGGACATACCGGACTGGGAGGCGCACTGGAGACCTGATGCGTGGGGCCGGTACAGGTGGCCCGGACTGGTGACACGCCACTTCAGGGCGAGTGCGGGGAGGAGGCACAGGACGTACTGGACTGGGGAGGTGCACTGGAGGGAGAGAGCGAGGAGGAGGCACAGGACGTACTGGGCTGTGGAGGCACACTGGAGACCTGGTGCGTAGAGCTGGCACAGATGGTGCCGGAACGATGACACACTCCGCACGGTGAGTGTGGGGAGCTAGCACAGACGTCTGGGCTGTGGAGGCACACTGGAGACTTGTGCGTAGAACCGGCACGACTTGTACCGGAACGATGACACACTCCGCACGGCAAGTGCGAGGAGATGGCACAGGATGCAACCGGGCTGTGGAGGCGCACTGGAGACCTGGTGCATATAGCCGGCACAACTTGTACCGGAACGCTGACACACTTCGCACGGCGAGTGCGGGGAGCTGGTCAGGACGTACTGGGCTGTGGAGGCGTACTGGAGACCTGGTGCGTGGAGCCGGCACAGATGGTACCGGACAAATGACACGCTCCTCAGGACGAGTATGGGGAGCTGGCACAGGTGGCATCGGACGGCTAACACGCTCCTCAGGGCGAATGCCGTGCATACTACGCCAAACCAACAAGCTCTCTCGCTTCATCTCCTCCAATTTCTCCAACAACTCTCGAAGTCTCTAACTCACCCCTCCGTTCACTCTCCTCCAATTTGTCCCAATAACTCCTCGACGGTCTCTGACTCACCCCTCAACTTCGCCGACCACCGTCCGTGTACACCCCCCCAAAAATATTTTTGAGCCTGCTTCTTGGGCTTGCGTCGTGGCCGCGAACCCGGCGTTGTCGCTGTCCATCCTTCACCGTTGCGTCTGCTTCATGGAAGGCTTTCGTCTCCTGCCATTATCTCTTCCCAAATCCAGGATGTCCTTACTTCCTGGATATCCTCCCAGGCCCAGGATACCCTCTCCTCCTGTGCACGCTGCTTGGTCCGTGAGTGGTGGGATCTTTTGTCACGATCGTTTGTAGAATTAACGGACCAAGGCGCAGCGTGCGTAGAGTTCCACATGTTTAATTAATGAAACATCACCAAAACAATACAGAGCAAACGAAACGTGAAGTCAAATGCAGTGCTCACAGGCAACTACACACAAATAAACAAGATCCCACAAACACAGTGGGAAAGGTGCCTAAATATGATCCCCAATCAGAGACAACTATAAACAGCTGCCTCTGATTGGGAACACTACCAGGCCAACATAGATACAGTGGGAGAACAAGTATTTGATACACTGCCGATTTTGCAGGTTTTCCTACTTACAAAGCATGTAGAGGTCTGTCATTTTTATCATAGGTACACTTCAACTGGTGAGAGACGGAATCTAAAACAAAAGATCCAGAAAATCACATTGTATGATTTTTAAGTAATTAATTAGCATTTTATTGCATGACATAAGTATTTGATCACCTACCAACCAGTAAGAATTCCGGCTTCTCACAGACCTGTTAGTTTACTTTAAGAAGCCCTCCTGTTCTCCACTCATTACCTGTATTATACTGCACCTGTTTGAACTCGTTACCTGTATAAAAGACACCATGTCCACACACTCAATCAAACAGACTCCAACCTCTCCACAATGGCAAGACCAGAGAGCTGTGTAAGGACATCAGGGATAAATTGTAGACCTGTACAAGGCTGGGATGGGCTACAGAACAATAGCCAAGCAGCTTGGTGAGAAGCAACAACTGTTGGCACAATAATTAGAAAATGGAAGAAGTTCAAGATGACAGGTCAATCACCCTCAGTCTGGGGCTCCATGCAAGATATCTACCTCGTGGGGCCATCAATGAATCATGAGGAATGTGAGGGATCAGCCCAGAACTACACGGCAGGACCTGGTCAATGACCTGAAGAGAGCTGGGACCACAGTCTCAAAGAAAACCATTAGTAACACACTACGCCGTCATGTTTAAAATCCTGCAGCGCCACGCAAGGCCCCCTGCTCAAGCCAGCGCATGTCCAGGCCCGTCTGAAGTTTGCCAGAACCATCTTGGGATGATCCAGAGGAGGAATGGGAGAAGGTCATGTGGTCTGATGAGACAAAAATAGAGCTTTTTTGCTCTAAACTCCACTCGCCGTGTTTGGAGGAATAGAAGGATGAGTACAACCCAAGAACACCATCCCAACGTGAAGCATGGAGGTGGAAACATCATTCTTTGGGGTGCTTTTCTGCAAAGGGGACAGGACGACTGCACCGTATTGAGGGAGGATGGATGGGGCCATGTAATCGCGAGATCTTGACCAAACAACCTCCTTCCCTCAGTAAGAGCATTGAAGATGGGTCGTGGCTGGGTCTTCCAGCATGACAACGACCCGAAACACACAGCCAGGGCAACTAGGAGTGGCTCGTAAGAAGCATCTCAAGGTCCTGGAGTGGCCTAGCCAGTCTCCAGCCTGAACCCAATAGAAAATCTTTGGAGGGAGCCGAAGTCCGTATTGCCAGCGACAGCCCCGAACCTGAAGGATCTGGAGAAGGTCTGTATGGAGGAGTGGGCCAAAATCCCTGCTGCAGTGTGTGCAAACCTGGTCAAGAAACTACAGGAAACTGTATGATTCCTGTAATTGCAAAACTAAGGTTTTCTGTACAAAAAATTCAGTTTCTGCTTTTTCTGATGTATCAAATACTTATGTCATGCAATAAAATGCTAATTATTACTTAAAAATCATACAATGTGATTTTCTGGATTTGTTTTAGATTCCTTCTCTCACAGTTGAAGTGTACGCTATGATAAAAGATTACAGACCTCTACAGCTGTTGTAAGTAGGAAAACCTGCAAAATTGTCATGTGTATCAAATACTTGTTCTCCCCACTGTATATAATAACCTAGATAACCCACCCCTAGCACACCCGATTAACCAACATAGAGAATAAAAGTCTCTCTATGGTCAGGGGCGTGACACTGTGAAAGGTGGGCTAAGCTTAGCTAGCGAGCCAAAGTCCAAAACTACGGATGCTGCCTACAGTAAAATCCTGTACTATAGCAAGCTGTTATGCTAACGTCACTTGCTATGAAGCTAGCTGGCCAGCTAGTCCGTAGTTTTGGACTAGCTGGCTAGCTAGCTAAGCTAGCCCACCTTTCACAGTGTCACGCCCTGACCATAGAGAGACTTTTATTCTCTATGTTGGTTAAGTCGGGGTGTGACTAGGGTGGGTTATCTAGGTTATTATATATCTATGTTGGCCTGGTATGGTTCCCAATCAGAGGCAGCTGTTTATAGTTGTCTCTGATTGGGGATCATATTTAGGCAACCTTTTCCCACTGGGTTTTTGTGGGATCTTGTTTATTTGTGTGTAGTTGCCTGTGAGCACTGCATTTGACTTCACGTTTCGTTTGCTCTGTATTGTTKTGGTGAGTTTCATTAATTAAACATGTGGAACTCTACGCACGCTGCGCCTTGGTCCGTTAATTCTACAAACGATCGTGACAAAAGATCCCACCACTCACGGACCAAGCAGCGTGCACAGGAGGAGAGGGTATCCTGGGCCTGGGAGGATATCCAGGAAGTAAGGACATCCTGGATTTGGGAAGAGATAATGGCAGGAGACGAAAGCCTTCCATGGAAGCAGACGCAAGCGGTGAAGGATGGACAGCGACAACGCCGGGGTTCRCGGCCACGACGCAAGCCCAAGAAGCAGCCTCAAAATATTTTTTKKGGGGGGTGTACACRGGGTGGTCGGCGAAGTTGAGKGGTGAGTCAGAGACCGTCGAGGAGTTATTGGACAAATTGGAGGAGAGTGAACGGAGGGGTGAGTTAGAGACCTTCGAGGAGTTGTTGGAGAAATTGGAGGAGAGTGAAGCGAGAGAGCTGTTGGTTTGGCGTAGTATGCACGGCATTCGCCCTGAGGAGCGTGTWAGCCGTCCGATGCCACCTGTGCCAGCTCCCCATACTCGTCCTGAGGAGCGTGTCATTTGTCCGGTACCATCTGTGCCGGCTCCACGCACCAGGTCTCCAGTACGCCTCCACAGCCCAGTACGTCCTGAGCCAGCTCCCCGCACTCGCCGTGCGAAGTGTGTCAGCGTTCCGGTACAAGTTGTGCCGGCTATATGCACCAGGTCTCCAGTGCGCCTCCACAGCCCGGTGCATCCTGTGCCATCTCCTCGCACTTGCCGTGCGGAGTGTGTCATCGTTCCGGTACAAGTCGTGCCGGTTCTACGCACCAAGTCTCCAGTGTGCCTCCACAGCCCAGTACGTTCTGTGCTAGCTCCCCGCACTCACYGTGCGGAGTGTGTCATCGTTCCGGCACCATCTGTGCCAGCTCTACGCACCAGGTCTCCAGTGTGCCTCCACAGCCCAGTACGTCCTGTGCCTCCTCCTCGCTCTCTCCCTCCAGTGCACCTCCCCAGTCCAGTACGTCCTGTGCCTCCTCCCCGCACTCGCCCTGAAGTGCGTGTCACCAGTCCGGTGCCACCTGTACCGGCCCCACGCATCAGCGTCTCAGTCGCGGCATCCCCAGTCCCGGCTTGTCCTGTGCCTGCTCCTCGCACTCTCCCTCAACGTCGCGCTCTTCCCAGCGCTGCACGATCCTTGTGACCTGCTCGTCGCCCACTCTCCGATGAAGGTGCGTATGTCCCCATCAGTAGTCCTGCTCTGCCTCCCCGGCACTCGCCTGAGTGCGCTGTCCCCAGTCCCGGTCCACCTCGCTGCCGGCCCCACCGCATACAGGCCCGCGTCGCGGCACTCCCCAGTCCAGCGCTTCACGGCTGGACGTGTCCCCCCGCTCCAGAGCTCAGGCGACCGGTGCCCAGTCCAGGCTTCAGCACGACCGGTCCCCAGTCCAGAGCTTCTGGCACCAGTCCCAGTCCGAGCTTCCGGCGGAAGGTCACAGTCCGGAAGCCCTCCTGAGACGGTCCACAGTCCGGAAGCTCCGTGAACGGCTCCACAGTCCGAACCTCCTGAACGGTTCACGGTCCGGAACCTCCTGCGATGGTCACGGCCCAAACCTCCAGCTTCTAGTGGCAGACGGCCTTCCTCTGCAGCCTCGGCATCGTCCAGTCCAGGCCGGCGTTCCAGTCCCCTCCAGCGGCGAGCTTCCTCTGCACCGGTGACCCAGTCCAGCCGGCGTCCAGTCCCCGCGCCAAGGCCAGGAGGCCTCCAGCGAGGGTTCCCAAGTCCAGATCCTTCACGGTGCTCCTATCCAGATCCTCACAGCCGGGGTTCCTAGTCCAGAAGCTTCCCTGGCGACCGGTCCCAGTCCAGAGCCTCTTGCAGGGTCCCCAGTCCAGACGCCTCCGACCGGGTTCCTGTCCAGAGCCTCCAAGCCGAGCGGTTTCCCAAGCGAGAGCCTCCGCGAGGGTTCCGTAGTCCAGAGCCTCCCTGCAGGGTTCCCAGTCTCAGGCCTCCAGCGAGGCTTCCCAGTCCGGAGCCTCCAATGATGATCCATGGTCCGGACAGGGAGTCCACCTGCGAATGCATCCACGGTCCGGTTCTCCTGCGACAATCCCACGGGTCCAGCAGTTCCAGACGACGATCCACCGGTCCGGAGCTCCGGCGCACGATCCCCGGTTCGGAGCCTCTTTACGGCGACGATCCCACGGTCTGGAGGGCCCCGGGGACGATCTACGGGTCTGGTTCCTCCTGCGACGATCCAACGAGTGCCGGTCCCTCCGGGCGACGATCACGGTCTGGTCCCTCGGCGACGATCCCTCGGTCGTTCCTCGGCGACGTTCCGGTCCGGAGCTGTCTCTGGCGACGTCCCCCACCATGGCTGCCACCGAAAGCTGAACGTATCCGCGAGCGGAGTGGGTATACGCCCCGCACCGAGGCCGCCCCTGACTTAGATGCCCACCCCGGCCCCTCCACCTATTGGTCAGGTTTTGCGGCCGTGAGTCCGGCCCTTTGGGGGGCTGCTGCACGCCCCTGACCACAGAGACCCTTTCTTCTCTATGATGGTTCAGGTCGGTGTGTACTAAAGGGTGGGTTATCTTAGGTCATTATATGGTCTAATGTTGGCCTGGGTATGGTTCCCAATCAGAAGGCAGCTGTTTATCTTGTCTCTGATTGGGGACTCATCATTTTAGCAACCTTTCCCACTGGTTTTTTGTGCGATCTTGTTTGTGTGTAGTACCCTTTGTAAGCGCGTTTCTTTTTCTGGAGCAAACCTGATTACTCCCCCCCCAGCCGTTTCGTCTTGTTTCTGTCATGTTGTGGTGAGTTCATTAATTAAACATGTGGAACTCTATGCACGCGGTTCTTGGTCCGTTAATTCTACAAACGAATGTGACACACAGTATATTTTTTTATGCCAGTTACCTAAACAGGATGCGTTCTAACAAATACACTATTTGCATATGTTTATTGTCTGTCAAAATTTAATATTCTTCATATGGCTGCCTGTCAGACTAAACTTCAGGTGATTATCAAAGATGCTTAAAAATAAGGAGAACGCACACTCTAGGAGCTCAGATGCAAAAAGTTAATTACCCAACGTTTCGACAGCCAAGCTGTCTTCATCAGGGTATAATCACAAACACTGCGGATGACTCGTTTATATAGTGTCAAAAGACACACAGTGTCTGTAATCATGGCCAAGAGTGGCCTATATCATTGGTTAATTCTCAAATATTAAATGGCATACAACAGAGCAGCATACAAAAACAAATGGATAGCATACGATCATAGATTCACTTTAGACCTACACAGTTACAAACAATTACAATGGCAAAGTCACATAATCACAAGAATGGCTTCAGATCAATGGCAAAGTTCTACTGTTGAGACCGAAGGGAGCAAGGGTCTTTAAGTTAAAGATCCAGACAGCCTCTCGTTTTAACAATAAATTATCAAGGTCACCCCCTCTCCTAGGGAGGGTGACATGCTCGATGCCAATATAACGCAAAGACGAAATCGAGTGGCCTGCCTCCAGGCCTGTGCAGCACACAGTATTCAAATGTTTTAACATAAATGTGGTTTTTCAGCTGTTTTAAGGGTAGGAGCATGCTTCTTTATCACATTTGGTTATCAAAATCACCTTTCCTTACTCTTAAAGTTCCTCTTTAATATAAAAGTGAAATGTCTGTTGAACTTTCTCTTCACCATACAATCTAAAATACCTGGTACGAAACTGTGCGTCCTTGTCTATACAACTTAATAATGGCTTTTGTCCAGGAAAGACGTTGTTAGTATGTTAGTACTTGATTTGTGTCGCATATTGACTTTTCACGTTTTCAATACTTTCATATATTTTGACAAGAACTGTTGTCTATGCAAGGAAAACATGGAGAGATGGTCATTTACAGTAGAGACTACATGTGAAAAGAGGAAAAAAGGTGTTTGAAAAAGGAGCTTTTGATAGAAAGAAATGCCCCCAACTGTGAGCTGGACCCGACACATGTAATATATAAATAAACGTGCATCCCATGCCAAGTTTTGAACAGACCACTGGGTAGACTGAGGATTTTATTTCATATTAAAATGTCCACATAGATATTGAGATATCAGGCTTAAGCATAATAAAAAAGGACAGAAGTTGAAATTGTTTAATGATTTGAGGGATGACAAATTTACCCCGTCCATCCATCAACTTCAGCTGAAGAGTAAACTGTTATTAATAAAGTAGAAGGTTAATTTAATTCACAGGATTTTAATCCTAGCTTAGATATACACTATTCTGACATTGCAGGTCTTGTGGGTATAAAGTGTACAATGTGATCTTCTTATGGTCATACTGCAGTGAATTGTTTTTATACAATCCCCTCAACAATTACAACTGAATGAACCTAGTACTTTGCACCAAAAGGGCTCTCTGTGTGTTGTATGTGAAGAAACAGTAAAAAAAAAAAATATCAGTCAGTTCAATGCATTCCTGAACTCTCTGCCATCACACATTAAGATTTTTTATTTTTCTGTACAGTCAATCATGAGCTTTGACATACCAAAATAGACAGAGACACTTAGCAAAGAAAACCTAATTTAGAACACGCTTCAGTGCATACACTACCCATATTTAAGAAACACTTTTGAATGTTGTGGTACCGTTTCAAGCGGCAACGGGGCGAGTGTTGGCTTTAATTCATGAAATGGAAATGGCCATTAAAATTAAAACTTCAATTATCTTTGGAAAACAGTAACCACTCAATGTAGGTAAATTAAATTTCTTCAAGTGGCTTCTGTCAACAACAAAGAAATGACGGACCACTTGGTAAAGAAATACTGAAAGGCTGTTAAGAACATTGCCCTTGGTGAAGGGTATGCTAGAAGGCTGTCTTTTATGTTTACTTAATTCTGTCTGTCTTTTATTAGTGATAAAACACAGGTTTCCTGTCCATTCATTGGCTGTGAGTCTTGGACGCCATCTACGGCATGAAATATTTGTATGGGAACATCATCATGGCCTGGATATATTGACGACGACAACGTGGCATAAGGGCTTCCCTATTTGTGCCACGAGATGAGAGGCTCTTTTTAGCTGACGCCGGAGGCCCTGAGAAGCGTGTGTTGATTACATGGCCAGTGTCCAAGCTGACAGTTGCCATGTTTGCATAATCGCTGTGTTTCCTTGACAGTTTCGGGGAGACCCATGATGACAGGCGCTAGGCTAGCTGCTACACAAGGCTAGTGTGTGTGTGTGTGTGTGTGTTATGTGTGTGTGTGTGTGTGTGTGTGTGTGTGTGTGTGTGTGTGTGTGTGTGTGTGTGTGTGTGTGTGTGTGTGTGGTTAAACACAATACTGGCACTGAGCTACAGAGAGTGTATGGATAAAAAAAATGTTGTCCTCGTAGATAGATTTGCAAACATTTTTAATATAATTTTTTCCAACTTTGCTCTGACATGATCTAGATCCTAGCTAGCTATGGCATTGATTGTGAAATTGGACCCGTCAGTGCTGGTGCTTGTTGGTATAGGGCCTAGGATGACCACATTTAAAATACCCAAATGCGGGACAACAGGATGATTTTGCGGGACAGTGTAACCGACATGAATAAATGCATCCTCCAATTGCAAATTTTGTCTATTGTCTAAATAAAATGTTCTATTTTGTTAGGTATGTTAGGTTATGCATAACTTCGAAATAGGCCACGCATCATCACTGTCAATCGCAAATGGTAATATCAGAAATGTCCAAACTGTGTCGCATGCCAATCATTTGATCTCAATCATTTTCATGGGAACATGCTAACAAGATATTCTTGAATTACTGTTTGTGAGCAGACGGTGTTAACAAACTATATAGCCTTTCTGTACTTTGTTTCAACCAAAGCACATTCTGCCTAGTGTGCGTGCACTGTTGAGTTTTTTGGGACATAACATTTTGGGGACAAGTTAAGCATTCTAAAATCTTATGAGAAATAATTTGTTGTTTTTTGTGTAATGTTATACTATCATCTTCCAAGACATTGATTCAGCTTTGATCTAACTTTACTAAACCAGCACCATTGTGAGAATCATGTGAGAAGTGGTGCTCTGGTGTGCTCTGGCAGCACTACAGCCCTGCAGTCCGCTGCACCGACCGAGCAATTGAAGCGTAGTGTCACGCCCTGACCATAGAGAGCTTTTTATGTCTCTATTTTGGTTTGTCAGGGTGTGATTTGGGTGGGCATTCTATGTTCATTTTCTATGTTTTGTATTTCTTTGTTGTTTGGCCGGGTGGTTCTCAATCAGAGGCAGCTGTCTATCATTGTCTCTGATTGAGAACCATACTTAGGTAGCTTTTTCCCACATGGTTTTGGTGGGTAGTTGTTTTCTGTTTTGTGTCTGCACCAGACAGAACTGTTTTGTTTTGTTCTCACGTTATTATTTTGTTTCAGTGTTCAGTTTAATTATCATGAACAACGTACCACCGCTGCGCTTTGGTCCACACCTTCTTCAACAGACGACCGTGACAGAACTACCCACCAAAAGAGGACCAAGCAGCGTGGTTACTGGAGAGTTGGACATGGGAGGAAATCCTGGAAGGCATGGGACCTGGGACAGACGAGAGAACATCGGCGTCCTGGAGGTGGAACAGCGGAGCCGGCACGAGAGGCAGCCCCAATTATTTTTATTTTTTTGCGGGGGTCACACGAGGAGTGTGGCTCAGTCAGATTGTAGACCTGAGCAACTCCCCGTGCTTACCGGGTGGAGCGTCATACTGGTCAGGCACCGTGTTATGCGGAGGAGCGCACGGTGTCGCCAGTGCACATTACAGCCCGGTACGCTACACGCAGCTCCTCACATCAGCCGGGCTAGAGTGAGCATCGAGCTAGGAGGGATGGTGCCGGCTCGCGCATCTGGTCTCCAGTGCGTCTCCTCGGCTCGGGTTATCCTGCGCCAGCCCTACGCACGGTGTCCCCGGTTCCCAGCACAGCCCAGTGCGGCCTGTTCCAGCTCCCCGCACTTGCCGGGCTACAGGGGTATCCAGCCAGGACGAGATGTGCTAGCTCTGCGCTCGAGACCGCCAGTACACCTCCACGGTCCAGTGTATCCGGTGCCTCGGCCAAGGAAGAGGCCTCCTGCATGTCTCCCAGCCTGGTGAGTCCTGTGCTGTGTCAAACTAATCCTCCTGCATGTCTCCCCAGCCTGGTGAGTCCTGTGCCTGCTCCCAGAGCCAGGCCTCCTGTGTGTCTCTCCACTCCAGTGATGATCCATGGCACGAAGCCTCCAGTGATATCCATGGCACGAAGCCTCCAGTGATGATCCATGCACGAAGCCTCCAGTGATGATCCATGGCAAGAAGCCTCCAGTGATGATCCATGGCAAGAAGCCTCCAACGGGGTCTCCAGCCCGGAGCCTCCAGAGACAGCCTCCAGCCCGGAACTCTCCAGAGACGGCCTCCAGCCCGGAGCCTCAGAGACGGCCTCCAGCCCGGAGCCTCCAGAGTCGCCCTCCAGTCCAGAGCCTCCAGTCGCCCTCCAGTCCGGAGCCTCCAGAGCCGCCCTCCAGTCCGGAGCCTCCAGAGCCGGCCTCCAGTCCGGAGCCTCCAGAGGCGCCCTTCAGTCCGGAGCCTCCAGAGACGCCCTCCAGTCCGTAGCTCCCAATGAGGGTCCCCAGTACGGCCCCCACAACGAGGGTCCCCAGTGGGGCCCGCTACGAGGGTCCCCGCTCTAGAGCGCCACCTAAGTGGGCCAAGCCAGAGGTGGAGCGGGGTCTACATCCCGCACCAGAGCCGCCACGCCGGTGAAATTCTCACCCAGACCTCCCCTATAGGTTCAGGTTTTGCGGCCGGAGTCCGCACCTTTGGGGGGGGGGTAACTGTCACGCCCTGACCGTAGAGAGCTTTTTATGTCCTATTTTGGTTTGGTCAGGGTGTGATTTGGGTGGGCATTCTATGTTCATTTTCTATGTTTGTATTTCTTTGTGTTGGCCGGGTGTGGTTCTCAATCAGAGGCAGCTGTCTATCGTTGTCTCTGATTGAGAACCATACTAGGTAGCTTTTTCCCACATGGTTATGGTGGGTAGTTTTCTGTTTTGTGTCTGCACCAGACAGAACTGTTTCGTTTTGTTCTCACTTTGTTATTTTGTTTCAGTGTTCAGTTTGAATAAATTATCATGAACATGTACCACGCTGCGCTTTGGTACTCTTCTTCAGGCGAGTGTGACACGTAGCCTACTCTTGATGCAAAAACGAGAGACCATTGTGTGACTGTTTCATAAAAATCTCTGAATATTTGGCCCAGGACACATTTCTGATTGGTCTCAGTAACCTTTTACTGCAGTGGGCTAAATCAGGGTCACATAGAGTGATTATTTGTAGCCTTAAACAAATCTATTTTGAAACAAAAGTATACACCTCATACACAATGTTATGGGCTTAAAAAAAAGAAAACACCTGTACCATGTCAGATGTAGAGTTGAAATKTATTACATTTTGAGTTTGTATCCCAATATTACACTTTATTTACATCACAGAAGACTGAAATAGAACAAAACTGTTTGACATAGAAACACCAGATTTTTGATGTAATTTTTTACAAATTGTTATTAATTATGAAATTATGGAAACTATTAATAACATTCCACCAATGAGGCCATAGAGGGCGCTTTTGGTCATTGCCTGCAGGAAAGGACTACAATGGGATTGAGTGAAGTAGCAGCAAATATGTTGAATGAGCACCTGATGAGCACAGAGAGCCTCACAAGTTTGACAAAATACCTTATATTTTTSAGTCTAATACGGCTGTTTACTTACTTTTGTAGCTCTTCATCAGAAGCACACTTTTTGGAAGTAGTTAGGAGGCCTAACCTTTCTCTCCAAGTTTAGCTGGAATTTAGCCGGAAAGGATTAGAGAAATATGATTGATTGACGATAGGCCTATGACATTGGCCTATGTCTCGTCTTGCGCTGTGCAGAACATCAGATTCAGATCTCAACAATAAGAAGTGTATACCATCACCAGTAGGTTTAGGCTATCACATCCATATGATATCTTTTGATATGCGCAACGTTATTGCAAGAGACAAGTTGGCATGTCTGACTGAAATACAGGGACAAATCAACCTTTTTTTCTAAATTGGTGGTGTTTGAATTTGATAAAATGCGGGAGATGATTGTTTGCTTGTGGGACTCGGGACAAAGGGACAAAATGCAGGACTATCCCGCACAATCCAGGACATGTGGTCACCCTAATTGGGCCTAGGTGAGGCCATTACTTCTTCCTCTCTATGCTTTGTCCTCTTGGTGATTCCCCTCAATGTGTCCTCAGTCCTCACTTGCTTATTCATTCCTTTGAGTCAACTACTGGGGTGTCTTCAAAAGGCATTCTATTGATACTATGAATGATTCATTGTTTCACAGCCAAAGTTATATCTGTTCACAGAGGTGGCACCACAGRTTCAAAAGTGGTGTGGCAAAATGTGTCTTTTCTGGGGCCTGGAGTTTTTTCTGATCTCCTGACCAGGTCAGGTAAAACTCTGTTTCCTATTCACAGGCTRTGACAGGGTSCAACATTATATATTTTTCTCACTGRCCCAACTGGGACTGTTGGCCAARAATCTACTGTCMCAAACAGAATTTTAACTGGCCCGGACATGGTGTAGTTTTTAAATGCATTGCGGTCATGCAGGGCCTATACTGTAGGTTGGCATGCTTTCGCTCTATATGCAGCTATTAATAGGCTACATTTGGTTATTATGATACAGTTCCCTCAGAAAGTATTCACACCCTTGACTTTTTCCAAATTTTGTTGTGTTACAAAATGGGATTAAAATGGATTTAATTGTAATTTTTGTCAAGGATCTACACAAAATACTCTGTCCAAGTGGAAGAAAAATTCTAACATTTGTAAAAAATAAAATAAAACACATATATCTTGATTAGATAAGTATTCATCTCCTTGAGTCAATATACTATATGTTAGAATCACCTTTGGCAGCGATTACAGCCATTACAGTCTTTCTAGGTAAGTCTCTAAGAGCTTTGCACACGTGGATTGTAAAATATCTGCACATTATTCTTAAAAAAATTCTTCAAGCTCTGTCAAGTTGGTTGTTGATCATTGCTAGATAGCCATTTTCAGATTTTCAAGCTGATTTAAGTCAAAGCTGTAACTAGGTCACTCAGGAACATTCAAAGTCGTCTTGGTAAGCAACTCCAGTGTATATTTGGCCTTGTGTTTTAGGTTATTGTCCTGCTGAAAAGTGAAACATAAACACTTAGCCTATGGAATGGATGTATTAATAGTTACTTTTATGTCTTGAAGCATAATAACTGTATGAAAAGTAACTATTAATGCATCCATATTCTAATTGTTTATGTTTTGTTGAAAATGTCAGGACATTTGCCCTAAATCTATTACTATTTCCATTATACCCATTTTCACCAGATTTGATCTTCAACCCATTGAAAATTGSCTTAAAAATCTACATTTAACGTGTTAACCGGTCTAACTGTGTGTATCACCCCATCATTGTTTGATCTAGCATGGATGAGAGCCTGTAACAAGTCCAAAAATGATCTAGCACTTTTCCCAGGTTGGCTGGTCTACTATTAAGGCTATCTTGCAGTGGTGGAAAAAGTACTCAGTTGTCATACTTGAGTAAAAGTAAAGATACCTTAATAGAAAATGACTCAAGTAAAAGTGAAAGTCACCCAGTAAAATACTACTTGAGTAAAAGTCTAAAAGTATTGGGTTTAAAATATACTTAAGTATCAAAAGTAAATGTAATTGCTARWGTATACATAAGTATCAAAAGTAAAAGTATAAATCATTTCACATTCCTTATATTAAGGAAACCATATGGCACGATATTCTTGTTTTTTAAATTTACGGATAGCCAGGGGCACACTCCAACACTCAGACAAAATGTACAAACGAAGCATTGTGTTTAGTGAGTCTGCCAGATCAGAGGCAATAGAGATGTCCAGGGATGTTCTCTTGATGTATGTGAATTGGATCATTTTCTTGTCCTGCTAAGCATGCAAAATGTAACGAGTACTTTTGGGTTTCAGGGAAAATGTATGGAGTAAAAAGTACATTATTTTCTTTAGGAATGTAGTGGAGTAAATGTTGTCAAAATATAAATAGTTAAGTACAGATACCTCAAAAAACGAATTAAGTAGTACTTTAAAGTATTTTCACTTAAKTACTTTACACCACCTCCTCTCACTGCTTTTTAGTAACATATTCTTTTGACATGTAGCACATTGTGCGTCAGTGTAACACATTGAATTATCGTCAACAAGCCATTACAAACAACAATGAATGTCATCTCCTAGTCCCTGAACGACCCTCTGCGGTTCAACCAAATACGTCTTTGGCTTACCCACATCTCTGAAAAATGTGTGTGACATATATTAGCTCAATTCATGTTTTCCATTTCCAAGATTCCACTACATGAGAAAGGAGAAAACACTTCCAAAATCTCCAACACGCTGTATTGGTTTTGGGATTCCCGCAGTGATCTCAGATGAAGCACGAAGAGAGTCCTTTCATTACGGCAAATCATTATTACATTAAATTAACAAGGAACTATTTCTGGTGAAGATGTGAGGAACAGTCATGCTAAATGTAACAATGCATGCAAAATAAGAATTACCTCCCACACTGGCCCAGGAACAACCACAAAGACAATGTTACAAACTGAATACAACAGTAATAGTATGATTATGTGAACATCTCTTGTCAGCGTGCATATCAACACTAAAACATTAAAGGGACAGTTTAGCTAAAATTTWATTTAGCTGTAATTTAGCTGGACTATCCATTTAAGGATAAGACATCACAGGAATTCCTCATGAAGATCGGTAGAGAGTTCAACTTTCCAATTCTCCAAGGGATTATTTATCACTCCGGCTGACCGGTAGGGCTAGGCCCACAGGAAGTGGAGCGTAAGTGAAACAGGAAGAGGGGAAGGTAGACGGTCTGATCCCCGGCATGTAAATCAAGCTTCTTTTATGAGGCCGGCCACCCTGGAAGATGCAGTGCTCTTGTTGTGAGAGAAAACAGTGGAGAAGTACACGTCATAACATTGACACCTCGGAGGGGGTCGGCTGGGAGCCATCCCAAATCGTCCCGGGGCCTTTGCTTCCAAGTGCCCTCTCGGCCTCCCAACACCACTGGCCCCCAAACCCCCATCATCCAAAAAAMCATCCATCCATCCCTCTCTCTCTCTCCCTCTGTCTCTCTCGCGCTGACTCTCTGATGCTTCTGTGTCCTCCAAAACACTTTCTCCAACAATAAACACAAGGCCTAGGTGGTCCTGTCAGGGGTGCTAGTCTTCATAGAATAACCAGCTACCACAGGAATTCTTCCCACTGGCTCAAATGCTGTAGTCCAGTCCAGTATACACTCACATGTTCTTTTAAAGGGACACACAGGGTGCACAGTAAATTGTCACAGTACTGTTGGCTATTAATTAGTTAAGGTACACACACTTGAAGATAATACAGTCATGTATTATATATTCCAAGACACACCGTTATTCCTTCCAGTTAATGGTAGAACAAGTGTGAGAGTTATGAATGATTGAATGTATGTTATTTTACATTGATTACTATATTAAACATAKTACAGGGGACACACTGAATCCTGTGAGCAATGTGAGGATGGAATCCTTCGAAATCCCTGAAATAACCATTTTTGTGTCGCGAATGACCTCATGGTCATGTCAATAGTGTTGTGTGTGTATTGCTTTCAGCGGTGGGCTGTCGGGGTGAACAACCGCACTGTTTGTGTGGAAACAGTTTGTCGCATTTCATTCGTTACATTAGTCCACCTCATTACAGGCACAGGTTACCTCTATTCCCAGCAAAGCTTCGCCTGTATTTAAACAAATATTACGGACACACTTTATTAATTGACCTTTTCACTGTAGGTTACCCCGACGGCATGTTTTTGGACGTCTTTGTTTTCATCGCCATTTACGACAGAGGCCGAGTGATGTAGTGCTGTTGTGGCCTGATATAATTGCAAGTGCACCAGAAGTGTTCGCAGGAAGCTGTGTGTTTACCTCGAGTGTGTGACAGGACCCGAAGAAATGCAGAGCATAATGGAGTTTATTTAGGTTCGCACTCACTTACCCTGGCCAGTGTCTGGCACCCTGAACCAGGGGGACACGTTCTTAGGGGGAGACGTCATGGTGCCGTTGCAAAGAGAAACTGTGTTCTCCGCCACCCGGTCAGTCAGAGGGATTATTCAAATTGAAACGAGCAGGCTGTGGAATAAATGTGAGATCATAGTCAAACGTTGTTCGGATATTGCCATCGCAAAATCAACACCCACCGGTTGAACCAGTTTATCAAGTTTATTTGTGGCGGGAAATAGTTTGTGGGGTTGTTACATTTTTTTTTTTTGTCATTCAAAGAAAACATGCAAGATGCTATAATCTTGATTTTCTCTATCCTCTCAGATTTTAAATTGTTTTGGTATAGGGCCTAGCTATAGSTAATAGGTTATTCAGCTGCTATTGTCATTGTACCAAATTAAAGTCACAATCTGGAGTATTTCCTGCTGTTCAATGATCATTTCAAATAATARTTGGTTCTTAAAGAATATAACGCATACTGTAAAAAAAAAGCATTATGAGCTTATTAATACTGTTTTACCCTATCATAGCCCAGAGCTTCAAAATATGTTTAAAATATGTTTACAATTATCATGTTAATCTCATTAATTTTCAGTCTTTGTATCCATTCCTGTGTCTATAATTTGGGGTTACATTTCTTCAGCCCCAGTCTCTCAGTTTCACTGGCGGGGCTGCTGTTGGGKTGAATCACAAACTCCACATTGTGGTTTTAAATAATTTCAGAGATGAAATCAAGGAAACCTCATATATTTAATTTAACTAAGTTAAACGTGTAGTCACTGTGTTATGACAGTTAATTACAACAATGTTGACATGTATGGCGGCAGGTAGCCTCAAGGTTAGAGCGTTGGTCCAGTAAACAAAATGTTGCTGGTTCAAATCCCGGAACCAACAAGATAAAACATCTGTCACTGTGCCTTTGAGCAAGGCACTTAACCCTAATTGCTCCAGGGGCTCTGGACAATGGTGACCATGTCTGTGACCCCACTCTCCCCCCAGGGGGAGTTGGGATATGCAAGTAATGCATTTCCATCACCTGTACAAGTGTGTAAGAGGAAATGTAATGTTGATTGAAAATGTAATAAAGCATTTTTTTACATCAGAAGTTGTCACAAAGTGCTCAACACATTACTGGGCCAAGAAGCAAGTTTGTTTTCTTTCATCAAGAGCTCATTTATCCCAATCTTCACCGGAAACCAAAAGCATAAAGTCAGTAGATTGTCCCTTTAAATGAAAGGGAAGGCAACCATATATTCTGCTGTGGTGGAAAAAGTACCCCATTTTCACTTGAGTATAAGTAAAGATACCTTAAAAGAAAATGACTCAAGTAAAAGTGAAAGTCAACCAGTAAAATACTACTTGAGTAAAAGTTTWAAAGTATTTGGTTTTAAATGTACTCAAGTATCAAAAGTAAAAGCATAAATAATTTAAAATGTCTTATATTAAGCAAACCAGGCGACACGATTTTCTAGTTTTTTTAAATTTACGGATAGCCATGGGCACAGTTCAACACTCAGACATAATTTACAAACGAAGCATTGTGTTTAGTGAGTCTGCCAGATCAGAGGCAATAGAGATGTCTTGATAAGTGTGTGAATTAKACAATTTTSCTGTCCTGCTACGCATTCAAAAACGAGTACTTTTGGGTTTCAGGGAAAATGTAAGCATCTTTAGTAATGTAGTGRAGTAAAAGTTGTCAAAAATATAAATAGTAAAGTAAAGTACAGGTACCCCAAAAAACTATTACGTAGTACTTAAAAGTATTTTTACTTAAGTACTTTACACCACTGATATTCTGAAGATAGGATGTAACATGAGTGAAACACAACATCACTTGTACTTAGACCAACAGTATTTAGATTGAATGCAGTAAGTATGTCTAGGGCAGTGGTCAACAACCTTTTCTGAGTCAAGATCACTGTCTGAGTCAAAATGCAAGCCAAGATCTAYTGCTCAGATTTCTTTTAAACATGATTTAAAAAACGTAAGTCTATGCAACATTAATCAATTTAACAGTTCTGTAGCAATGAGGTTTGTSCAGTAGGCAATAGGCCCAATATATTTTGACTGCATATTGGCTGTGCTTGAATTTCCCTGTCAATTATGTTCTTCTCAGACCATTTTGAAATTATATTTAAAAAAATCGAGGTATATGAACACAATGGTAATAGATAATTTGTTGTATTACTTGTGAACAGCGGTGACCGGTCATTCAGGACAGGCGGGGCACCTGTTTAGCTAAAACAATCTCTCTCTCTCTATATATATATATATACAGCGCATTCGGAAAAGTTTTCAGACTCCTCCCCTTTTTCCAAATTTAGTTGTGTTACAGCCTTATTCAAAAATGGATTAAAACATTTTTTTCCTCATGAATATGCACACAATACCCCATATTGACAAAGTGAAAGCAGATTTTTATACATTTTTGCAAATGTATTAAACATAAAAAAACGAAATACCTTATTTACATATGTATTCAGACCCTTTGCGATAAGACTCGAAATTGAGCTCAGGTGCATCTTGTTTCCATTGATCATCCTTGAGATGTTTCTACAACTTGATTGGAGTGCACCTGTGGTAAATTCAATTGATTGGACATGATTTGGAAAGGCACAGRCTTGTCTATATAAGGTCCCACAGTTGATAGTGTATGTCAGAGCAAAAACCAAACCATGAGTTCGAAGGAATTGTCMTTAGTGCTCCGAGACAGGATTGTGTCGAGGCACAGATCTGGGGAAGGGTACAAAATAATTTCTACAGCATTGAAGGTCCCCAAGAAAACAGTGGCCTCCATAATTCTTAAATGGAAGAAATGTTGAACCACAAAGACTCTTACTACAGTTGGCCGCTCGGGCAAACTGAGCCATTGGGGGAGAAGGTCAGGGAGGTGACCAAGAACCCAATGGTCACTCTGACAGAACTCCAGAGTTCCTCTGTGGAGATGGGAGAAYCTTCCAGAAGGACAACCATCTCTGCAGCACTCCACCAATCAGGCCTTTATGGTAGAGTGGCCAGACGGAAGCCACTCCTCAGGAAAAGGCACATGACAGCCTGCTTTGAGTTTGCCAAAGGCACCTAAAGGACTTTCAAACCATGACAAACAAGATTCTCTGGTCTGATGAAACCAAGATTGAACTCAATGGAAAGTGTCACRTCTGGAAGAAACCTGGCACCATCCCTACGGTGAAGCATGGTGGTGGCAGCATCATGCTGTGGGGATGTTTTTCAGCTGCAGGGACTGGGAGACTTCCAGGATCGAGAGAAAGATAAACGATGCAAAGTACAGAGAGAGCCTTGTTGATAACCTGCTTCAAGACTCTCAGGACCTCAGACTGGGGTGAAGGTTCACCTTCCAACAGGACAATGACCCTAAGCACACAGCCAAGACAACACAGGAGTCTCTGAATGTCCTTGAGTGGCCCAGCCAGAGGCCAGACTTGAACCCGATCGAACATCTCTGGAGAGACCTGAAAATAGCTGTGCAGCGACGCTCCCCATCCAACCTCACAGAGCTTGAGAGGATCTGCTGAGAAGAATCGGAGAAACTCCCCAAATACAGGTGTGCCAAGCTTGTAGCGTCATACAYAAGAAGACTCGGGGCTGTAATCGCTGACAAAGGTGCTTCAACAAACTACTGAGGAAAGGGTCTGAATACTTTCAATACATTTGCAAAAAGGTCTAAAAAACTTTTTATGCGTTGTCATTATGTGTAACGCTCGTCTTCCTCCTCGTCTGAGGAGGAGCAAGGATCGGACCAAAGCGCAGCGTGGTTTGAATACATACTATCGTTTATTAAACGAAGACGAAAAAACACTTGAACAAACTACAAAACAATAAACGACGTGAACAGACCTGAACTTGAGAACATATAAAACATGAACGCACGAACAGGAACAAACGAACGAAACAGTACCGTGTGGCGAACAAACACAGACACAGCAACAATCACCCACAAACAAACATTGACAGCCTACCTTAATATGGCTCCCAATCAGAGACAATGATAAACACCTGCCTCTGATTGAGAACCATATTAGGCCAAATGAACAAACCTAAACATAGAAACAAATAACATAGACTGCCCACCCCAACACCTGTCTCTTATACACATCTAGATGTGTATAAGAGACAGACAATAAACGACGTGAACAGACCTGAACTTGAGAACATATAAAACATGAACGCACGAACAGGAACAAACGAACGAAACAGTACCGTGTGGCGAACAAACACAGACACAGCAACAATCACCCACAAACAAACATTGAAAACAGCCTACCTTAATATGGTTCCCAATCAGAGACAATGATAAACACCTGCCTCTGATTGAGAACCATATTAGGCCAAAYGAACAAACCTAAACATAGAAACAAATAACATAGACTGCCCACCCCAACTCACCATACTAAATAAAGACAAAACAAGGGAAATAAGGTCAGGAACGTGACATTATGGGGTATTATGTGTAGATTTATGAGGTGGAAAAAACTTTTTAATCCATTTTAGAATAAGGCTGCAAAGTGTCAAAATKTGGAAAAAGTCTAGGGGTCTGAATACATTCCGAAAGCACTGTAAAAATTGTTAAACCAATCAAAATGTATTTTAAATTGATGACAGCTTTGCACGCTCTTGGCATTCTTTCAACCAGCTTCATGAGGTAGTCACCTGGAATACATTTCAATTAACAGGTGTGCCTTGTTAAAAGTAAATTTTTTGAATGTATTTCTGCTTCAGAGAATAAGTTAATTAGAGTTACCAGCCTCAGAAATTGCAGCCGAAATAAATGCTTCACAGAGTTCAAGTAACAGACACATCTCAACATCAACTGTTCAGAGGACACTGCGTGAATCAGGCCTTCATGGTTAAATTGCTGCAAACAAACCACTACTAAAGGACACGGATAATAAGAAGAGACTTGCTAGGGCCCAAACATTAGACCGGTGGAAATCTGTCCTTTGGTCTGATGAGTCCAAATTTGAGATTTTTAGGTCCACCGCCGTGTCTTTGTGAGACRCAGAGTAGGTGAACGGATGATCTCCGCATGTGTGGTTCCTACCGTGAAGCATGGAGGAGGTGGTGTGGRGGTGCTTTGCTGGTGACACTGTCAGTAATTTATTTAGAATTCAAGGCACACTTAACCAGCATGGCTACCACAGCAATCTACAGCGATAAGGCATCTCATCTGGTATACACTTAGTGGGACTATCATTTTTTTTTCAACAGGACAATGACCCAATACACCTCCAGGCTGTGTAAGGGCTATTTGACCTGTGAAGGAGAGTGATGGAGTGCAGCATCAGATGACCTGGCCTCCAATCATCCGACCTCAACCCAATTGCGATGGTTTGGCATGAGTTGGACCGCAAAGTGAAGGAAAAGCAGCCAACAAGTGCTCAGCATATGTGGGAACTCCTTCGAGACTATTGTAAAAGCATTCCAGGTGAAGCTGGTTGAGAGAATGCCAAGCGTACCCAAAGCTGTCATCAAGGCAAATGGTGGCTACTTTGAAGAATCTCAAAATGTAAAATATGTTTTGATTTGTTTAACACTTTTTTGGTTACTACATGATTCCATTCGTGTTATTTCATAGTTTTGATATCTTCACTTATATTATACAATGTAGAAAATAGTAAAATTAAAGAACAACCCTTGAATGAGTAGGTGTGTCCAAACTTTTCACTGGTACTGTATACAGTATATATACATAATTGTATTTTTGCAATTATGTAAGACTGTTTTGCATGTTATTTTGGCATTAATACTTATCACATTAATACTTATCAGTTTGCAAACAATGTTTAAAAAATAATCAATGAGTTAATTAAGCCGCATACAAAYATGGTATTTTTTTTGCTTTCTTGAGAAAGGCAGCTCCAAAATRCAGGTGTTTCAGYCCAGCGCAGTGCTTTCTGTTGTGGTGAGACAGCCAGACGAAAATACGAAGCGTAGGGGTTGGTAATGTTCTCTAGTTGCGCCGTGATTAGCTCTRTCACTCATGGGAACACTACGTCACAGCAAACTCTATGGGGAGAGCTCAAAAAATTCAAGCCCCTTGGGTGCTGCCATAGCTACATTAGAGGTGCCATCCAAGAAGTCTCAAGGTCAATGGCCACAGATAAAATGTGTTATATCTACCGTAGCTTTGATTGGTTTGATCATGTCAAGCTCATACTTTCAAAATCTKATCTAGAAAGCTAGCAGTCATCATCATGAATCAAGTCAACAATCTACTGGCAAATCATTTTCAATCCTTGTAATATGAAGAKAAATTACAGATAAAAAGTATCAAGTGCTCATCTGCCACTGGACATAAACATTACACAACATGTTGGAAATCGCAAATTCAACAATGAGTAGTTTTGAAGGATTCAGTGGCTAACTGCCCTTATTGCAAAGCAATCACTAACCTGATGTTTAGTGAGTGTGTGTGGTCCAAATCTGGGTTCAAGGGTCTCTTTTCCAAGCTTAAAAGGATAAACATTCAACATTGGCCATGATGTCAATCCAGCATTACTTCACCTGCATTCAAAACAACTGGAAACTCAGAACTGGGAAATCTCAGACTTGAATGAGTTCAAGATAACTGGGAAGCTCCAACTTGGAAAATACGTTTTGAACGGTCATCCAACTCGGAATTCCAAGTCCGTAACTCGGGCCTCTTTCTAGAGCTCCGACCTGAAGATTACTGACGCCATTACTCAACCTTGCTTTTTTTCTGAGTTCCCAGTCTTGAAAGCACCATAAATCCAGAGAATACCAGACTTTGATGACAAATTTGATGACAAAAAGGACCGCCACGCCACCTTCCTGTTCAAGTGAGCACAGCACAACAAGGAGAGTCCAAAAATGTATTGTATGCTGCTGTATAAATTATGTAATATGCCAGAGAAATATGTGTAGTAAGCTGTTAGTAGCCCATGTGCCTCACCCTAATAATTTTGTCCCTATTCCCCTCATAACTTACTGTTCTGACTTGGTGGTGCACATGTAGCCTATAGCCCATTTTAGAGAAATGTCATCATCGAATATTGAGCTTTCATTGTCTGTTTATGTGCCCCCTTTATTTCTCCTACTGTTCTGACTTGGTGTACAGGGAGTATACTGTAARAACGGCCCATGTTCTGAATTCTGTCGCTGTACATTTCAAAAGTGCTGAACAAATAATTGTATTGACTACATCCATCCTAGTTCGCTCATTAATGTTTTATACTAAATTACGAATTGCCTCTTATCCGGTCGTCATCCTGTTATGCCATTTTTTGTACATCTCAATTGTCAGTAGAAACCAAATGTGTTTAAGGAAGTCAGCCATATCAGCTATGTTTTTTTTAAAGGCAGTAAATGAGGCTGAATGAACTGTTTCTCTGCCAGACAAGGTTCCGCTGATAGCCAGGTGTAGCAGTGGTAAGGCGTTGGGACTGCTGTTGGGACTCTGCTGTTGGAATAGCTTTATGTAGACCCTAACAGTTTGTGGGCACTGTTTGTCATCGTTATAGTGCAATTCATGTATTGTGTAGTGCTGTGCTCTGTAGTGGCTTTGCTGGCATGCATCTAAAACATAATTTTTCTCCCCACCAAGATTTACATGCTAAAATCGTCACTGMTTGTGAGGCACAGCTGTGCGAGCAGAATAATTMGYTTTTTTTTTTACTGGACTGAGGCTGGCTCACAGACACCGTTCCTCCGCTCTCCCTCCCTCCACTGAGAAAAGGTGACAGTCTTCCAGCTGATGGCAAAACTCAAGTCAAACTGCATTATTTCTGTCTCATGCACCAATTCATGTTGTTACTCTATGACAAGAGAAGGTGAAACATTCCTCGATATTAAAAAAGACACAAGCCGCAAATAATAACAACGCAAGCTGGAAGCCTTTGAACCTGAATGGAATGATTTATATACAAACCAGTCGCCGGGGGACACAACTGTATTACCGGCTGTATACAAAAAGCCCAGACTATAGTGGAGATGCATAAAGCTCACTGGTGGCTGCACAGGCTGGCGTCATGGGAACCCCCCAACCATATCAAGAGATGTTACAGAAGGCTGAGGCACTGGCCAGACACCAGTCCCGCTTCAGAGTAATGGAGGACACTTGAATCAGTTTGGTCACATTTGATTTGGTCAATGTTTAAAATAATATCTGTCCTGGAATTCACCAAACCCCCATTGATAATGTAATCAGTGCTGTGTGTACAATGCATTTGGAAAGTATTAAGAGCCCTTYACTTTTTCCACATTKTGTAGCATTACAGCATTATTCTAAAATGGAAAATTCCCTCATCAATCTACAAACAATACCCCATAATGACAAAGCAACAAAAGTTTTTTTWWTTTTTATGTTTGCACCTAAAAAATAAATAAAAATGAAATATCACATTTGCATAAGTTTTCAGACCCTTTACTCAGTGCTTTGTTGAAGCACCTTTGGCAGCGATTACAGACTCAAATATTCTTGGGTATGACGCTACAAGCTTGGAACACCTGTATTTGGAGAGTTTCTCCCATTCTTCTCTGCAGATCCTCTCAAGCTCTGTCAGGTTGGATGGGGAGCGTCGCTGCACAGCTATTTTCAGGTCTCTCCAGAGATGTTCAATCAGGTTCAAGTCCAGCCTCTTGCTGGGCCACTCAAGGACATTCAGAGACTTGTCCCGAAGCCACTCCTGCATTGTCTTGGCTGTGTACTTAGGGTCGTTGTCCTGTTGGAAGGTGAACCTTAACCCCAGTCTGAGGTCCTGAGCGCTCTGGAGCAGGTTTTCATCAAGGATCACTTTGTACTTTGCTTCGTTCATCTTACCCTCAATCCTGACAAATCTCCYAGTCCCTGCTGCTGAAAAACATCCCCACAGCATGATGCTGCCACCACCATGCTTCACCGTAGGGATGGTGCCAGGCTTTCTCCAGACGTGACGCTTGGCATTCAGGCCAAAGAGTTCAATCTTGGTTTCATCAAACCAGAGAATTGTGTTTCTCATGGTCTGAGAGTCATTTAGGTGCCTTTTGGCAAACTCCAAGCGGGCTGTCATGTGCCTTTTTACTGAGGAGTGGCTTCCGTCTGACCACTTTACCATAAAGGCCTGATTGGTGGAGTGCTGCAGAGATGGTTGTCCTTCTGGAAGGTTCTCCCTTCTCCAMAGAGGAGATATGGAGCTCTGTCAAAGTGACCATTGGGTTCTTGGTCACCTCCCTGACCAAGGCCCTTCTCCCCCGATTTCTGCGTTTTCCCGGGCAGATAGTTCTAGGAAGAGTCTTGGTGGTTCCAAACGTCTTCCATTTAAGAATTATGGAAGCCACTGTGTTTTTGGGGACCTTCAATGCCGCAGAATATTTTTGGTACCCTTCCCCAGATCTGTGCCTTGACACAATCATGTCTCGGAGCTCTACGGAGAATTCCTTCGACCTCCTGGCTTGGTTTTTGCTCTGACATTCACTGTCAACTGTGGGACCTTATATAGAGAGGTGTGTGCCTTTCCAAATCATGTCCAATCAATTGAATTTACTACAGGTGGACTCCAATCAAGATTTATAAGCTCTCAAGGATGATCATTGGAAACAGGATGCACATAAGCTCAATTTYGAGTGTCACAGGAAAGGGTCTGAATACATATGTACATAAGATGTTTCAGTTTTTTTAGTTTKAATAAATTAGCAAAAATGTATAAATGCCTGTCGGGCTCCTTCATGACCAGTATCTGTGACGAGAGGGGCCTGGCGCTGACCTACGCTGCTATGCCCGTCAGGCATTGTAAACACCTCCGAAGGGACCAAAGGTGATTACTGTAACTGCCTGCGAAACACCACTCTACCCACTGCTGTCAGACTGTATAATAACTAGCTCTTAAACGGTTTTCCCAAAAATGATCACATTTTTCAATTTCAATTTCCTTCATGAAAAATGTCCTGTAATGTTTCAAGTGTTCTGTATTCTATTAATGTCACGTATTATGTGTTATGTATTTTAAGTGAGTGTTTTGCAATTATTAGWAATGTAAATTCTGCATTTCTTCAGTTTTATCTATGAGCAAGAATAAATTAACTCAAACTAATAAGACAGTACATCACAATGTCTAGTAATATCACCCTTTCAATAATGTCACTCCTCCTTTTCCTCATATTTATACAGACAGGCAGAAGAAATGCGAATAWTTTTTTTTTAAACACAAGGCTTTATCGTTGGGTTCTTTACAGAAATGTTTGGTGATCGACTAGGAATGCCTTGGAGACCACAGRTCTAGAGATATATTTCTGCTGTTCTATTTAGCTTGGCCTTCCGCTGCTGMTGATTTATGAGGTCTAGTTTCAACCTGCCATCACCCTCATAAAAAATCCCCAAATCATGAAAATAATCTTTCRAATGCAAAAAAAAGCTTGTTATAAGTTACTTATGATTTGTGGAAATATCTTTTTACTGGATATTTGGGTAAGAATTCACTGGTGTTAGGCTAGTGAGGCTGTTCATACTTGGGACTGCCTCCATGGCTAACGCCATCACTAACATGAAGGTCAGACAAATGTGACAAAGTTACCGCAATGGCAGTAAAAACTAGCCATAAACTATGTAAGAGACCAACTCTATCTAAAAAAAATCRAACTGAGTTTCAACACAAGTAGAAACAATATGGTTTACTGTAACACTTAATCACTTYAAAGGTGTAGCTAACACTGAGGATCGACCAGGCTTGGAGACTCTGAGTGTTGGAACGGAATGATCAATCTATGAATAATTTCCACTTTGAATATGATTCTATACATAGTCCCCTGCCTGTCACAATGTTCAAAGCAGATGTCTTACCTTGTGTGTATGACATCGTTATAGTTTATTTTCTTCTCTATGGCAACCTTTGTCATTCTCCCCTTTTCGGGGCCATCGGGCACTTATACCCAGAAAGGGGGTCTTACTACCCCTGGGAGATGACGCTTACCCCGTGCTGTTCTTTTGTTTGACAATCACAAAATGGMTACATATTGTAAGATGTCTCTTTAATGTGTGCATTTAAGAAGATCCCACGCAGGTTATGTGGATTGAAATAATTMATATGCAAGAAACCCAAACAAGTCTAATGGAGTCTAATTAGATATATTTTTATTTTACAATTAAGCATTTGCAGTTTAGATACTTAACTAAATAACATGGATGGGCATCAAATATTGTAAAATGCTCTGAAAAGTTTCTCCTGGATGGCATAGTATTCTCTACAGTGGAAGAGAATGAGAGAGAGGAGGTTGGAAAGAGGGAGGGGCGGGGGGTTCACTGAATGTTTCATTATATCTAATGTTGCCTTCTCCAAAGCGCTCTCCAAAGTAAGCGAGCAGCCTGAGCAAGGGCCGAAATGCTCAACCCCCTTGTGACCACTTGGAGCAAAGCAACTCTCCACTTTCTTTTTTTCGCCCTCAAATGAGAGCCTTCGCATGGATTCTGTGTTTGAACACAGTGGCGCTTTTTATTAAACCTCGATTTGCGTTTGCATGTTTGAACGCGTCGAGTTTCACTCTGAGAAGGTTTGACATAATTAAAACAGGGGGCAATATTTTTTGTATGATAAACAGGTAAAGTGTAACACATATTTTCCTAAGCGGCTCTGCCATCGCAAACACATGAAGATGGAGGTTTTTAGTTTACTGATCAAATGGAGGGGTTGTGGTAAATCAACAGTCTACAATTTGTACAGAAACAGTTATTCCCCACCACTGAATGTTTTTTAAGTTTAAGATTATTTGTTAGCCTAATAACACCATTTAACTGTGATTATAATAACACCCTTTAACTGGGATCATAATAACACCATTTAACTGTGATCATAATAACACCATTTAACTGTGATCATAATAACACCATTTAACTGTGATCATATCGACAAAACAGCACAGCCTCTTGTGCCTGACTCCAAAAAACTACAATACATAATCGTTTAATTCTATAACAATATCATGACAACTATTACTATGACACCAAATAGTACCACATTAATTCAACACAATTATTGTTTTTATATTATGTTTTTATTAGGCTTTAACAAGATATTATATTCATATCATATTCATATTTATCTAACAAAACAAGGCCAGTACTAATACATACAAAATTGAAAATGAAAAATATGTATGGTGCCTAATTTTGTTAGCGCAATCATTTTGACTGTCATAAGAWTCAAAACAAACTGTAACAATAATTAATGATGAGAACCAGGTGACAGTAAATGAGTGGTCTTCCTACAGTATGATAATTCTTGTCTTGACACCTGGCTTTGGACACTGGTATCAATCCAAGAGCTTTGGGTTAGTCACGCTATGAATGAGAACACAGTTGTTGACATAAATCAAGGCAGGGCGTGACATCCCCTGAGACATCCACTGAACATTAAGAATGATCCTAATTGCCCCCCATCATTTTGGCTAAATGTTTAATGAATACGGTGATTATCCCTTCAGGGAAGAGAGTGTGTGGTGGTGTGTGTGTGTGTGTGGTGGGGGTGTGTGTGTGTGTGGTGTGTGTGTGTGTGTGTGTGTGTGTGTGTGTGTGTGTGTGTATACATATGTGTGTGTGTGCTGTGCAGCCGGCCGACTGCTCATTGATTTGATTTCCCCGGGCCGGCATGTGCGAGGACTTAGTGCACCAGCCTGGAGACATCTGTTGAGTATTAGGGGCAATAACAGCTGGGCGGACCTCAAACATGGTCACCCACTTCACCCCGCTGTGTCTCTGAGGATAACCCTGGCCGCTTCACACTCCAGATGACAAGTGCCTGTTCATCGGCACACAGACTGAGCCCAGGGGCTTCAGAATACAGAGCCACGACCTCCACGGGCAGTCATGGGCCGCCACTGCCAAGCACAGTCAGTCCCACTGTGTATCATCATGGTGGGTGGGGTTCTGATTTCACAATGAGAATATCCTTTTCTGTTTGGTTTCCCAGAAATTGTCAGCCCTGTGTCAGCTTGCTGTTGAAATAAATGTTGGTTCACTGTGGTTGTCCATCAATTGTATCTCATCTTGAGCATTCATCTTAGAAATTGGGAAGGTTGATTGCAGAGTGTAGCAATGTTTTAATATAGGACAGTATCTATTGTTTTTGTTTCAATTAAAATGCTTTCTTCTGACATTGTTCTTTTTGCAAGGTATATCCCTTTTTCACAGACATACTGTTTATCCACACTAGCTTTAATATYTGTAAACAGTAAATGATCTGATGGTAGAACATAATACATTGTTTCAACTGTAAACAAAACTATATTTATGAGACTGTACGAAAAATAAACAGACTACCCGCTTATGATCATATTGATCATCAATAATGTAATGTTGGTTCCACCATTAGCTGTGTAAATCCTTTCTTGAGGTCAATAAAGGAAGTAGGATTGTAGAGATTTGTGAGCCTTGCTTTTATGATTCAAGGGAGGTGTACAGATGGTCTGTGTAAACTTGTCATACTGATTCTCTCTCTGGTGTGCTGTGTTGCTGTGTGTGGTGCTTCTCTTCTGCTGTGTTCGTGAGGAGAAGCATCGAGATGCAGAGCGAGTCAAGTCGATGACGAGAGAGAGAGAGAGAGACGATCGAGAGAGATGACCGAGATGCAGAGAGTGCTCAGCGATGAGAGCACGAGTCTGCAGATAGCTCAGAGAGAGATGAGAGAGAGAAGAGAGAGAGAGAGAGAGAGAGAGAGAGAGAGAGAGAGAGAGAGAGAGAGAGAGAGAGAGAGAGAGAGAGACGAGAGAGAGAGAGAGAGAGAGAGAGAGAGAGAGAGAGAGAGAGAGAGAGAGAGAGAGAGAGAGAGAGAGAGAGAGAGAGAGAGAGAGAGAGAGAGAGAGAAGAGAGAGAGAGAGAGTACCATACTTTTCTCAACTCTCTGTATCAACAGAGACCTAGTGCCCTCTGCTGGGGTATTGCTAAACAAGATGTCTGAGTAATGTTCCTTCCAGATTCCCTGTATGCTTCATTGCATGTAGCAATAAGCCTTACTTAATTAACATGAACATTCCGTACACTGCAAACACCCAAGTTGAAATAGAATAAAAAACAACCACTGATATACTTTAATGCACTGCATGTTTCCTTCACAGAAAATGATATGTGATTTTGTCATGTTTCTTTATTTATCCATCAGGGCAATTGCTCATGCAGTTGCTATTCAAAGGTATATAATATGAGAGTTTTTCCCCCAAAACACTATATATCCTTTTCAGAAATGTTGGTAAATGAGCTTTTGTTTTAAAGAAATTATGAAAGAGATTGGTGTGTTTTTTCACTATCCAATCAAGCATTGGGGTTGTTCAATGACTGACATGTATTGGTTTAAAATCTATCACTTGGTTTTATTTCATTTTTTTTGTTGCTAAATGCAATATATCCACCTCCCTCTCAGATAATAAGTAGCATTTCTAGGTTTTTACAGTCAAATGTAGCATCTACCATTTCTTTATGAAGAACTGTACAAATGATACATTTTGTGGCATCAATATTTAAATGTCTAAAAATAATGAATACATTAATGATGAGATCTGTATGTAAACCATTTACATTTGGCATTTTTATCAGATGCTCTTAACCAGACCGACTTACAGTAGTGCATTTCATCTAAAAATAGCTAGGTAAGGAAAACCACATATACAGTCAAATATACAGGATACGGACATTCCATTCCAGCTATAGCAATGGTATATAGCGTTTTTCAAAAAACTAAATATTTTCATACTAAAATCTTTGAATAAAAAATCTGAGAATAGTAATATTTTACCACACGTGAAGGTACAATCATTTCTGGATGAAAAACACAAATGTGAAAAATATTGTGGATTGTGTTTTTGGAAAGTAAACTCTTCAATATGCGCAGTTCTGAACTAGAGATGTTGTGCTGCTCAGCAGTTTCTGGAACCCTAGAGATGATCTGTGCTGCTCAGCAGTTTCTGGAACCCTAGAGATGATCTGTGCTGCTCAGCAGCTCAGGATCAGAACTGCTTCTTTAATTCAACTCAAGAGAATCACTGTAACAGCATTGTTAAATCCCTTTTAAGACAATGGCCAAAGAAAGAGTTTTATTTTGGCTTGGCACGTTATGATGGGTGCTGTGGTTGTTTCCCCTGCGTTACTGGTGAGCCCTGTATCCTGCACAGCAAGCTGGCATTAACAGGCCATGTGTTACGCGTTTACACATTCTTTAACATCCAGTGTCCAGTTACATCCTCTCTCTGTCTTGCTCACATATACCCCTTATGTACCCTAACTTAAAGGACACACCTACACACATGCAGCACACACACACACACCCATACATCATTAGTCAACTGAACAGATGATTGTGAGAATATGTGTAAAGCCTTTATTTGAAGCAAGGTAGCAACACATTAAGATGGTGTAGTAGGTTTTATACTGTTATAAAAATGCAGGTTTCTTCAATGATCATGACACATTTCAAATTTCAAGATTTTATTATTTTATGTAGGGGACACGCATGTGTGTACGTATGGTATACATCGTMCAACGAAATGCTTCCTTGCAGGTTCCTTTTCGACAATGGAACAACAATAAGAAATAATAAAATATAATAATATGAACATAAAGTAAATGACTCGGTAGAATAGAATAAACATTTTAACATCACATATTGCAATTTCTCCACTGCCACATTAACCATTCATATTGTTGTCTTACATGGGTACGTTTTGTGTGTGGTCTGGGAAAGTTACGGAGGGTTTTTGCTTCAACCTGGACAAACAGCGTTAGGGGAACACATGTATATGCAGTTAAAGAAGTCTCATGTTGAGKTTTGGCATTAGAGTTTCGGACGGGGTAGTAAATAATGTATATTATTACTGAGATCCTGACATTCAAAAAAAAATGTACGTTTGGAAATAAGGACCCGGCTATTTTGCCGTACTCTCCTCTGACCTCCCTGCCTATGATCCTCAACATTCTGGACCCGTTCTTCCACAGCCAGCAGTCTCCACGAGCCCAGTTTCGCTCCAGCGACGACAAAACTCCCGAACTCGTAAAGATAACATTGATTCAAACGTTGATAATATTCCGACTGTGTTCAACAAAAGAGCGGGCACATTTTCCAGCCAGCTGTCCCAAAAGGGAGACAACTCCACTCTTAAATGGAGCAGAATATTACTTCTCCAAATGGTTTTAAGTGGCTGCACAACCAGGTGACCAGAGAAATGGCCTCCAGTGACCCACAAAGCTAGGGCTCAGCCCCCAACCCCTCATAGTACATATGCTGGCCATTTCCACACACACATGGGCTTCTGGGGAAATKATATGTAAAAATGGTGTCCCACACAAAAGGAAGCAGGAAAGACTGCTCTATCTTTTTGAGATTTGAGAACCTGTGAAGATAAAATCAAGTGAAATCATCAATTAATTGTGCAGATTCATAAACACATTTTTTTAAATGTTGAATTGCATTATTAACATGTATTGTTGAAATGACATGTTGCTGTGCAGTAGCTGCAATTTATTAGAATTAAATCTTTGTTATATGCATAAACTGCACCCTCGTTTTTGTAAAGCACTCACATTCTGATTACCTAAGAAGCAGATTGGATTGGGTTTTATTTATTTTAATAAGGTGTATTTGATCCCAGAGGATAGTACATGAAAGCATTACTGAAAGCACTMATTTTCTAAGTGGTCCTCCATGGTAAAGGTTGGAAACATAACACTACATTATGGCTCAACTAGGTTTAACTGTCTTTTTAACTACACATGCGTATAGGTAATCTTGCTGTTTGTACAGGTTGAAGCAAAAACCCTCCATAGCTTTAATTTCCACTGCTTATTTGAAAACGAGATAACAATCTCAACGTGACTTCCCTGATCACTCATGACAAGCAGGTTCTTCTTTGGAATAGGTCTCTCTTTCTGGTACTAACCAATAATATTCCTGATCATTTTAGAGAATCTTAATAGACTTTTGRGACTATTTTATGACTGCTGTTCAGCATCTTAAAGGGACACCCTGGTTTAATTTCTCATAAAGATGTGATGTGCTAAATAAAATTCCATTTCACAAAACATTAATTTCAGCCTCTGCTGCATGCAATCCTAGCAAAACATTTCTAAGATATGAAGTTTGAAAAATCAAATCAYACGCAAAATGGAAAATATTTAATGAGGACCACATTTTTTTCATAAATTACACCACTTTGCGCCATATTGGGAGTGAAATATATTTTKGGATGGTTTCGCTTTGAAATGACTCACATGCATATAGAGGATTAATGGTCATGAAACTTCAAAAAGTGTTTTTCTTTGAGACGCATCATCATTACGAAGTAGTGAATCTGTCAGAGGCCGATTCCATGTGCTATAGTCACCAAGTTGGCCTCGCAAATAGTATGCGGTCTATGTAGTTGTACGGACTACCTCGCTAGCAGCAGGCTAGCCACACTGCAGCTGTTTGCTAGATTATGTATCTAGGTACCTACCCATGCTTCCATATAATGTTGTTTAAAATAAGCATGGGGCATCAGATACAAGACTGGAGTCTGTGCAGCATGTAGGTCAATCGTAGATATGATCATGTTTTTTTGTKGATTTTGAACCGATATCAAGTAACAATGCTGGTTTGTTGCTGTGACATCATCAGGAAAGGCCTAGGTAACATTAGATCAGAATGTCAGTTTGCATAATTTTTTGTTCAATAAAATTGTTATTTAAYTTTCAATGCAATCTATTCAAAGCTCAGTTCAAAGCTGAGTGTTTGTTCAGCCTTTGTTTCACTTCTACTCTATTCATTTGAAGATGCAGCACAACATTTTGGTTACGTGACATTATTACTTCATCAAATCCTTATTTTAGGTTTAGATAAGACTATGAGAGGGAAGCAGTTCCATCAGAGGACACACACCACAGACTGCCAAGTCAGTATTGTCTCATAGTGGTCTATCTGATACCATGTAGCCAGTGGTTATAAACAGCAGTMCAGCTGTAATTATGCTATAGAGAACCCGTCTAACGCTGGATCAAACTGTAAATTGATTCTCATGGTTTGGTTGAGAATAGAGCAGCATGCTGACCGTTGCAGGAAGGATCCTGTGGGAGGCTGATGCTCTGACATACGGTGCCCTTATTAGGACAGCCTGACACCAACTCATTATGACACTGACAAGTATGAGTGACTGGCATCAATTCCCTTGTGACTGTGAAGTTATCCTAATATGGACACCGTACAGGCAGGATCCGGAGGAAAAGACATCCAACACAGAACAAAGAAAGGCACAAGACACTGGGCTCTCTGGGCGCACTACTAAAAGCACAGTAACTCTGGCCMCACTCTCTCAGTGTTATTATGTGAATGTCTGTGTATACTTGTAGCTGTACTTGTATGTGTGTATGTGCTTATTTGTGGGTGCGTTTCTGTGTGTGTGTGTTTGTGTGTGTGTCTCAGTTCACGTTTGGTGTGCTTACATAAATGTGCAAGTGTCTGGTTGTCGTTGACCTGTATGTGTTTACTCCATGGGTTCATTTGTCTCTATAATGGGCTGTGCCTGTTTGTTCCACTGTGAGTTTTTTGTGTTGGTTCATTCATTGAGGTTTGACTGGATGTTGAACAGCACTACTGTTGCCAAATCTGTCTGCCATGCGACTAAAAGCCAGCTCCCCTGGTTACCCACTAAGTGCTCCAGTGAAAACATTCTGCTTGTCTTGCATCTTTCGGAGTTATTACACCTGTCAATCATCTCAGGCCTCAATGCATCAAAGCTAATTAGCATTGAAATGAATCTCTGGTAAAAACATGAAAAAGGGCTACTTTWTTATTAGGCCAGTGTCCACTTGTGTGAGTGAGAGATGCCTTTCCCAAACAGTGGTGAACTATACACAGCTCACTTCTATTTTATTATCATTGTCCATGTTAGCCCTCCTCCAAGAAAGACATCTTTAATTTGTTTGGATTCCACAGAACAGGAGGGATATTATATCTATATATAACCAGACAGTGTTTCTGCTTGGACAAGTCAGCCGAGGCAAACTTGTTTTTTCAGGTGCTGGTACTTTGGAGGACGTTGAGCCGCAACCTTGGAGGTTTCCACGTAGAAGCACCGGAGCCAGAGCCAAGCTGAAGCAAGCAGTGCTGGAAAGGGAAGGTGGTGTGTCGGCGAGTTTAGCGATGGATGGTGGATAATGCTGCAGGAATGAATCACGGCACGCTTCGTTGACGCTGACGCACTGTGGCGGAGGAGMCGCTTGTTCCCATTGCGTAGCCACTCATGGTCTCCTCGTTTACTGTATAGATGCTCGTTAACACCTATGATGTCATCAAGAAGGGACTCAGTGAGGCTTGAGATGGGCTTTACATTGATGGTTCACCCTGTCAGATGCTCTCTTTTCCATCTGCATGTATTGATGTCTATGTTGCTTCCACAGACATGTTAGCTTTATTATAATCTTTACTAATGGATTCTATTGACCTTTAACAGTGGCTTATTATCCAAATATGAGACTAATAAATACATGTGCTTGGTTGACGTTTGGGAGTGTGGGAGTGAGTGATGACAGGGGCGGGGCATCCTCAAGCAAGATCCTCCGAAATTGAAATATAGGCCTACATTTTCTACATAACACCTGACCCACGTGACGTTTTCGAACAGATATACATTACAGTCTC
>NC_036846.1:18315807-18319838 GCF_002910315.2 Salvelinus sp. IW2-2015 | reverse complement strand
GGAATTAATGAATGAAAAAGAGAAAGAAGGAGTAAGAGACGGTAGGGTTAGAGGAGTTGAGCGATGAAGAGGAAAGTAACAAACTGGAAGACAATGGATGGGCACAATAGACTGAAAGTGATTAAGGACCGACTGAGAAAGAGATAGACTGTAGGTGTGACAGGTAAGTGTAGAGAACAGGGGTGAGACAGATGATGAGATGGAAAGAGGGCGAGGAGAGCAAGTTGATGGGGGCATAATAACTGTATTTGACAGAGAGGGCTGAAGGAAAGAGTTGAATGGAGAGATGGGGGGGTTGAAAGGTAGAGGAGAGAGAGTGAGAGAGAAAGAAAGAAAGAGCTAGAGGGCCCCAGTGTGGTGTGTTTGTACAGCTGAACACAAGCTGAAGAAGCCCAGGCCCCTCTCTCACACTCCATTAGGCCCTAAGCTCCACGGAGTGCTGCACTCAACACATAAACAGCGTCCCGGAACACCTCGGGATGTGTGAAAGAGCAAGGTAGACGCAGGGCGGCCCAACAAGAAACAACAACCGCCTATTCACATCTGCACAATGCCTCCAAATTGCTGAAAGATAGAGTTGAGTTGTGTTGGCTGGCTGGCCTGGGCGCAGCAGTGAAAAGGGTCCTCCCTGTCACGCCCCACTCACCCACAGAACCACTCACTGAAGGCCAATGTTTCCAGTGGGAAGGGAAGGACCAGACAACTGTATTTAGCTAGTGTGTGTCAAGGCCATAGTTGACACTCTCAAACATGTATTTACAGTATCACATTTTGGGTTTAGTGGCTACAGTACATGTGTCTGTTGTGTCCAAAACCATGTTGGTATCCTCTCCACATCTATCAATATCTAGTAATCAATACTTCATCTGTCAGGTCATGCGTTTCCAAGCTACAGTGAAAGTGAATGACATGACCAGAGAGGAATTCCCCAAAATAACTTATGTTGTCTACCGCATGGAAATAAATTGCCAGTAAATGAAACCCCTAAAATGAAGAAGTGGACAAAGAGAGAGAGGGAGAGAGATAATGGGGCTCTCCTCCAGCAGCCTCTCTCTCCTCTCCTCCTGCCCTCCCTCCTCCTCCCCTCATCCAACTCCCGGGCCCTACTCACCTCCCTCCCCATTTCTCTAGTCTTTCATCGCTGAATCTTCACCAACAAACTATAATAGATGCCTTTCAATGACAGAACAGTCATGGCCACTGACACTCTCTCAAGCAGAACGTAGACAACATCTCCTACTGCACAACAGACAGCTAGCCAGCGGGCAGGGGGAAATGACCAACCCTGTGTTGGCTCGACTTAGTACCTTACCCAGCCAGCCCATATGTGTAGCGTTTCCATCCTGCGCCTGCCATGGGGGGATAGAAGGGAACATAAACCTAGCGGATGGATTTACAGTATGTCCTTCTCCACGGGATGGAGGTGTGTCTTATTGCAGATACAGCCTGTGTGGTAGTGTCAAGCAACACTCTACGGGAGGTAAAGGATGGAGGGAAAGAATGGGGCGCCGGCAGAGAGATGACGAAAGCGAGATCAGAGAGAGAGAGAGAGACAGAGCAGAGAGAACGACTACGATCCGGAAGTAGGAAGACGAAGAGAATGAGAACGAAAGAGAAGAGAAGCACCGAGAAGACCGACGAGGTAGGGAGAGAGAGCAGCAGAGAGAGAGAGAGAATAGAGATCGGATGAGAGAGAGAGAGCACGCAGAGACGATGGATGAGCGATGATCTTCCGAGAAGACGAGCGACCCTGAGAGCGACCACGAGAGATGTAGAGACAAAATTGACTAGAAGAGAGAGACTGAGAGCACCGTCGAGTAGAGACAGAGAGAAATGATAGAGGCAGGACCAGACAGACAGATAAGTTAAAAGGAGAGAAAGAAACAGAGACGAAAGAGACAGACCAAGAGAGAGATGAGAAGCAGAGATAAGAGACGAACGAGAGAGAGATCAGGCCATGCATGGCTGGCATTAATTGACATCATCAGAACGAACAGAGAAAGTATACCGGCCGAGCAGGATAAGCCAGTGACCGCCGGCCTAGCCGTTAGCAGAGAGTGAGCGATGAAGAGGAATAGTAACAATACTGGAACAATTGGCTCTCTATGGGCACAAGAGACTCGCAAATTTCGAAGATTAAGGACCACCGACTGACGAAAGAGATAGCCTGCTACGGTGTGACAGGTAACGCTCGTATCGAGAAACCAGCGGTGAGACAAGAATGATCGACGATTGGAGAAGAGGGCGCAGGAGAGACACGTTGATGGGGGCATTTAAATAACTGTATTTACAGAGAGGGCTAAGGACAAGAGTGAATGAGACGAGATGGGGGGGTGAAAGCTAAGAGGGAAGCAAGAGAGTGCCTGAGAGAAAGAAGGAAAGAGTCGACGTGGCCCGCAGTGTGGGTGTTTGCCTACAGGTTCTAGAACACAAGCTGACAGAAGCCCAGGCCCTACCTTCTCTTGCCACACCTCCATTAGGCCCGTAGATCCCCCACACGCGGGTGGAACCAGATCGCGCTGCTACTCAACACTAATAGCAACAGCGTCCCCGGAACACCTCGCGTGATGATCGTCGAAAGAGCAAGGTGAGAGCAGGGCGACACCCACCAAATCCCTGCCCACGATCCCCACCCCGACCCCATCGACTACAAGACAAACCCAACCAAGAGCCGCCCCCTACTCCATCACTCTGCACTCAACTGCTTCCCAATTGACTCCTAGACACAGAGTAAGAGTGTTGCATTCTGCTTGCTCGGCAATGGCCCACTGGCGCCGCGCAGTGAAAAGGGGTCCTCCCTGTCCCACCCGCCCCACTCACCACAGAACCATCACTAGAAGGCCCAATCTTTCCCAGTCCAGGCTCAAGGGCCAAGCGACCAGACACACACCTAAGATACCTCTATCATGCTAACCCACTCCTCACACGTGATTTCCAAAGGCCATCAGTACACTCTCTAAACACATTACTTTTAACATCGCTTCATCACACTTGTTGGGTTTTTTAGTGGCCTACTACCTAGTCACTGTGTCCTGTTACGTCGCTCCAAACCATTTTGGTATCATCCTCCACGATCTATCCTACATATCCTCCAGTAAATCCCCAAATTCACCTTCTCCTGTTCAGTCCATGCTCGTTTTCGCAAGCTACAGTTGAAAGTTCGTAATGAAACATCGACCCTCAGAGAGGATTCCCCAAAATACACACTCTAATCGTCTGCTACCCTCGGAATATAAATTGCCAGTAATATCGAAACCCCTAAAATGCAAGGATAGTGACAACGACGACAGTAGGGAGAGAGATCAATGCGCGGAAATGAGAAGGAGAGAGAGGATGGGAGAAGAGTAGCATGTATGAGAGAGGAAGGGGAAAAGGAGAGGAGAGAGCGACGAGTAGAAGAAGGGCATGGAAGGAGAGGGAGGAGAGACGCGGCCCCGTCGAGCAGAGTGTAGAGGGGAGAGAGAGAGAGAAAGCAGAGTGAGAGAGCGACTCAGACGCAAAATATGACAATGGCGAGAAGCCGTACGCAGAGAACGAACTAATATACAGGGACAGAGAAGGGAGAAGGAGAGGGAGAGAAGATAGATGAGATAACAGAAAGAGAGAGGAGGGGTGAGAGTAGGGAGAAGCACGAGGCGAGAACAGATGAGAGCGAAGGCAGGGGAAAAGGATAGGGACAGATGGAGAAGTAGGTTATATTTCTCATGAAACCCGCACCGAGAGTCTCCTTGGACTGAACATGGATTGTATTGCTCCAAGAATGCTTCCTAATAACAATGGAACCAGGAGCTACTATCCTGAACGTGAAGAGGGGAATCCCTCAATACGTCATTCTCACTCACACACCACACAGCACCACAAACACACACACAACAACACCACACACACCACTACCAGCACACACACACACACCACACAAACACACAACACACACCACACACACAACACCACCACACACACACCACACACACACACACACACACACACACAGATACACACAACCACACCACACAAACAGTTTCTCTTACCTG
>NC_036846.1:18132677-18315782 GCF_002910315.2 Salvelinus sp. IW2-2015 | reverse complement strand
CTTTTACTATACTTGTGTTGACCAAACAATTGATTCTCATTCAAAATCCTATTTTCCCTAACCCCTAAACCAAAACCTAACCCTAACGGTAACCCTAATTCTAACCCTAACCCTAAACTAAACAGCTAAGCAAAAAATAGCCTTTTTCCTTGTGAGGACCGGAGAAATGTCCCCACTTGTCTGCATTTTCCTTGTTTTACTATCCCTTTGAGGACTTCAGGTCCCCACAAGGATAGTAAAACCAAAAACACACACAGCCATATATTATACTGTTTACATTACAAACGGTCACAAAACATTGGGCCCCCATCAGGCCACTCTCTAAGTGGAAGAGTGCATGATGCATAAACATGATGTTTGGGTTCTCACAAGACCTGCACTCAACACTGGGTAAGATATTAAATAAGATACATTATAATGAGGCTGCACCCTCAGTCACAGTGTTGTGGAACAAACAGCCCACCATGTTTTTAGAACGGTACGCAGAGAGAGTAAGAGGACCCCCCTTTCTGACCCTGGTCTGGCCCAGATCTAACCTGGTCTATCCTGCCCCCCTATGGTGTAAACCTACAGGAACTCTGCTATGCCCCGGCCCCTCTCTCACCCCCCGGACACCCAGATGGGCTCTCCAGCTTCAGGGTCAAGTGATGTGAAGAAACAGATAAGTCGGGGCCAGCTCGGGGAGAGACTAAACACTCGCCGTGGGGAATGTCATTGTTTTGGATATCTTCAGGAGGGTTTTTATGTACTCAGCTGTAGCTTGGCCTGCCCATGGCAGCAGTACTGGGAGTCCGGACGCGTACTGGATTCCAGTTCCATGCCGTTTGCTGCTATTCTACATGGTCAAACCCATGCCACACACACTGAGGAAAAGGAGGGATATCACAACCGATACTCCAGTGTGACTGTCTGTCAGTCGTGCTCTCTTGTCTCTCTCTCTCTCTGTGGTTTTTCAGTGAACGGTGTGTCAGCAGTTATTACTCATATTCTGATTTATAAAAACGATTAGACGTTGAATAAAAAATAAAGACAACATGACATAAGCAACATAAACAGCCCCACACTCACAAATGTGAAAATGCTGAAATTGTGTGATTCTGTTTCCTAAATTGTGCCCTCTGTTGGGCAATATTGTTCCTACTACTCCTGCTCCATCCCTCTGAAATAATTGCTGGATGGTATTTTTCAGGAGGCAGTCATAGTGGACATGCAGCTACAGTTTCACATCATTTAGCACTATGACCACCGCCATGATTCCTCCAAACACTCACAGTATAATGCATCAATAGTTAATTTAGTTCATCGCGGCAAGCTGTGGGCACAGATGTCAGTTCAACATTTAGTTTTGATTTACATTTGATTGAGTTGTCAACTTACATGAATTTAACATGAAATCAACAAACATTTGAACTATGTCATTGAATTAATGTTAAAAGTTGCATGAAAAACAAAAGACAAACATTTTGAAAATGTATTTACGAATCCAATTCAGTTTTCCATCATCAAATTGAATATTTTGCTGGAATGGTGTGGAAACAACATTGATTCAACCAGTTTGTGCCCAGTGGGTTTGATGACACAGGAGTGATACGTGTAGGCTGTGTCACCAGTTTGTGCCCAGTGGGTTGGCTTTTATGGCACAGCCCAGATCATTTTTCCAAGTGTGAGTTGAATCCTTAAGAGATGCACCTGTGCCTCAATGTAATTAACATAATGAAAAAATCTGTAGCGTCTGAAACGTGTGTAGTGTACAAAAGGTTTGACCACTCTATGGAAAGATGAGACTCACGAACATGATGGTGTTCTCTGTTTTACTCTATGACCCCCACAAGTGTCACGGGAAGGTAACCCATACACATTAATGGAAGTACTGTATGGAGGTAGTTTTGTGCCAACAAACAAAAGGTTAAATATGTCCCAAAATGTTTTATATTTCCTGAGCTTTCTTATATCTCCTAGATAGACAAACACTTCAAAACCTTATTCCTTATGATTAAATGTTTTACTGTCTTTTTTGCCATTTATGAATGTGTTATTCAATGTGTTTTTATGGGCTATAATAGTAAAAGCCAAATACAATATTTTATCAATTCTTTTATAAAAAAAAAAACATATTTTTGAGGGATACATACTGTACAGTGGTCCTAAAATTCAAAATCAAATAGCTAAATGATCATTGGTATGACCATCTTGAAACCATTCCATATGTTAGTTTAGTAGATAGAACATTCTGCTACCAAATGCAATATTCAAGCCATGAAGTTTGTAATGTTTCAATAACAGTCATTCACTAGAAGGGTCACTTTTTCTCTCAACCATAGTTCTACTGCCATCCAGTCTAGTGAATTTTACGTTAAATTTTGGTCATTTAACAGACGCTCTTATCCAGAGGGACTTATAGGAGCAATTAGGGCTAAGTGCTTTGCTCAAAGGCACATTGACAGATATTTCACCTATTCGGCTCAATGATTTGAACCAGCAACCTTTCTGTTACTGGCCCTCAAGGAACTACACTGGACTTTGTGCAAACTGGAAACCGCATATCATGAGGCAGCATTTATTGCATCTGGGGACTGTAATAAAGCAAATCTGAGGAAAATGCTACCGAAGTTCTATCAACACATCTCCTGTGCTACTCGCACATTGAGCCCTCTTGATCATTGCTACTCCCCCTTCCGGGATGGCTTGTCACGCCCTGACCTTAGAGATCCTTATTTATTCTCTATGTTTGGTTGGGTCAGGGTGTGACTCGGGTGGGAAAATCTATGCTTTCTATTTCTTTGTTGTTTTGCCGAGTGTGGTTCCCAATCAGAGGCAGCTGTCTATCGTTGTCTCTGATTGGGGATCATATATAAGTTGTGATTTTCCGTTTGGGTTTTGTGAGGTGTTATTTTCTGTTTAGTGTCTGTGCCTGACGGAACTGTTCGCTTTCATTTTTGGATTTGTTATTTTTGTTTGAGTGTTTCTTGTAAATAACAATCATGAACACTTTCCACGCTGCCCTTTGGTCCACTCTTCCTTCCACTGACGACGGGCGTTATATGGCTACAATRCCCTCCCTCACCCTCCCTTCAGCAAATCAGATCACGCCTCAATTTTTCTCCTCCCCTCCTATAAGCAGAAACTTAAACAGGAAGTACCTGTGRTGTGTTCAACGTTGTTATGTTCAATCGGAATCTATGCTTCTGTCACGCCCTGACCTGAGATATCTCTGTTTTCTTTATATTTTGGTTAGGTCAGGGTGTGACTAGGGTGGGTACGTTCGTTTTTGTATTGTTTAGGGTTTTTGTATGTCAAGGGTTGTTGTAGGTCTAGGTGATTTATATGTCTATGGTGGCCTGATATGGTTCCCAATCAGAGGCAGCTGTTTATCGTTGTCTCTGATTGGGGATCATATTTAGGTAGCCATTTTCCCTTTGGTGTTTGTGGGTTCTTGTCTATGTGTAGTTGCCTGTCAGCACTCATTTGTATAGCTTCACGGTTCGTTTTGTTATTTTGTTAGTTTTGTTCAGTGTTCATTCTTATAATAAAGAAGAATGTACGCATACCACGCTGCGCCTTGGTCTCCTCCTTTTGACGGCCGTGACAGCTTCAAGATTGTTTTGATCACGTAGACTGGGAAGTGTTCCGGGTTGCCTCTGAAAATAGTATCAACGTATACACTGACTCAGTGACTGATTCCCACTATGACGATTAGAACATATGTGTCAGGGACTCCAGACAATCACGGATAATAAAGAGAAAAATAGCCAGGTCGCGGACACCGATGCCTCGCTCCCGRACAAGCTAAACACCTTCTTTGCCCRCTTCGAGGAAAACACAGAGCTGCTGATGAGGGCCACCGCTGCTCACAAGAACTGTGAGCTCTCATTCTTCATGGCCAACGTGAGTAAGACATTTAAGCGTGGTAACCCTCGCAAGGCTGCCAGCCCTATCTGGACAAGTGGAATACCTATGTAAGAATGCTGTTCATCGATCACTGCTCAGCCTTCAACACCATAGTGCCATCCAAGCTCATCACTAAGCTCGGGGCAGTGGTGTAAAGTACTACTTAAGTTTTTTTTTTTGGTATGTATACTTTACTATTTATATTTTTGACTACTTTTACTTCACTACATCCCAAAAGAAAATAATGTACTTTTTACTCCATACATTTTCCCAAACACCCAAAACTACTTGTTACATTTTKAATGCTTAGCAGGACAGGAAAATTGGCCAATTCATGCAYGTATCAAGAGAACATCCCTGGTCATCCCTGCTGCCTYTGATATAAACACAAATGCTTTGTTTGTCTGGTTTGCTTAAAATAAGGAATTTGAAAGGATTCATACTTTTACTTTTGATACTTAAGTATATTTGAGCAATTACATTTACTTTCGATACTTAAGTATATTTAAAACCAAATACTTTTAGATTATTATTCAAGTAGTATTTTACTGGGTGACTTTCACTTTTACTTGAGTCATTTTCTATTAAGGTATCTTTACTTTTACTCAAGTATGACTCTTGGGTACTTTTTCCACCACTGGCTCGGGGCCCTGGGTCTGAACCCCGCCCTATGCAACTGGGTCCTGGACTTCCTGACGGGCCAACCCCAGGTGGTAAAGTTAGGCAACAACACCTCCACCACACTAATCGTCAACAAGGGTGAGTGCTCAGCTCCCTCCTGTACTCCCTGTTCACCCATGACTGCGTGCCACGCATGTCTCCAACTCAATCAGCAATTTTGCTGACGACACAACAATGTAAGCCTGATTACCAACACCTCCTCCAAAAGGGAGGATGTGAGGGCCCTGGCGGAGTGGTGCCAGGAAAATAACCTCTCCCTCAACATCAACAAAACAAAGGAGCTGATCGTGGACTTCAGAAAACAGCAGAGAGAGCATGCCTGCATCCACATCGACGGGGCCGCAGTAGTGAGAGTGAAAAGCTTCTAGTTCCTCGGCGTGCAAATCACTGCCAACCTGAAATGGTCCATTCAAACATACAGTGCGGTGAAGAAGACGCAACAGCGCCTCTTCAATCTCAGGAGGCTGAATAAATTGGTCCCTAAAACCAGTGCTTAATCTGAGCYGGATCCTACCGGAACAGGATCCGGCACTTCTCAGATTTGACTTTGTTCGTTCTGGCACCTATTTGCTCGGCTCTCGGGATGATTTATAAAAAGAATGTCACTGTTTACATAGTAAACATTCTTATAAAAGCGTTCAGAGTTAAATCAAGTTGCCTCCTCGTTATTTATCCCGCCCCCCAGAAAAACCATCACGTAAAAGCGTGGTGGTCCTTCTGTGTAATCATTCTATCCTTCCTCACTGATTCCAGACCTGCTCTCTTATTTGTACATAGAGGTTATGGGGCAGGCTGGAGAGGTAAGTACCTGATCTTGAAACAGGTCTTGGCAGTGCTGGTCAGCTAGTGAAGAGGTCCCTACATTATCACGTCCCGTAGCCTAGGCTAGTCGTCTCCCTACTGAATTTGAAACATGGGAAAGCCAAATCAAAAATGAATAAGAAAAGGCAATCGAGTTTGMYGTTTTTCAAGTCCAAAAATCCAGAGAAAGATGGTGAATCAAACTAGAAACAAGCCAGAGTACTGTCAGTGCCGGATGAGAGGAGTGAGGGGCAAACTATTCCTGATGGCGATGCCTTAGCTAGCAGCACTGCTAATCCCACCAGTTCAGCATCACCGGCCTACTAGATAGGCAGACGGAGAGCCAGGTAGTGCATCCACCAATAATGAAGTGCCCGGAGCAGTTGCAATTTGGACGGAGGCTCAGTTCAAGAAAAAGCAAACCTTTAACCCTTGGCTTGTCATGCAAAATTCAAAGCTGGGCTGTACAACATGCAAAAAGGACGGTAGCTTGGGCTCAGAAAAGACTGGAGGGATGAAACTAGAGTGTGTGGAATGTACAGTAACGTCCTCTGCCTCCGACGTAGAAAAACAAGAATTATACACATCTAGATGTGAGAGTGTGTGGAATGTACAGTAACGTCCTCTGCCTCCGACGTAGAAAAACAAGAAAGAGCCCTCTGAAAAAAAGATTTTGAACATCCCCGAACCAAAGCCCATTTAGCGGAAGCAAGCATTGTAGACAAGGCTAAAGAGGACACCTTAACACAGGTTGTAGTTAACGCTCAAAATAAAAACATAGACACTACAGCCAGAGTATTCCGAACAGTTACAAGGAGGCTAAACGTCACATGGTTTTGAGCAAGAAATTGACTGTCAGGAGTTAAATGGACKTGACATTGTGAGAATTCTCCATTCCAATGTTGCTTGCTCCAACATACAGCAACATGTTTAGAGTTTAGACATTCAGCTGTTTAAAATCGGCATGATCTTGGACACTAGCTGGGTGGCATCCAGTTTTAGAACTGTAGTGTGTGTGGAAAAAGAACCCTGCTCTTCAAAAGCATTTCATGGCAGCAGCTGAGGATGCCTCCCGCGATGGCTTGACCCATCAGAGCTATAGTGTCCTTGCCATGCGCATATCCTCGCATGCGTTTGTTGACAATCTAGGCCTTGTGTGTGATGCACTTCAAAAACTATCTGAATTGTCACTCAAGCTCTAAAGGAAAGAATGCACAATTATTACTGCAAACAGGGCAGTCTTCAGGGAAGTGAGGGTATTCAGTGCAATGGCAGAGCAGCCAGGCCAACACACACAACTCAGCCAGAGAGATTCAGAAGAACTCTTTCCAAGGCGTCAAACTGAATGGTGGAAGACCCAGCGTCCTTTATCAGTGGGAGTTTTTCAAGAGCTTGGCAAGGAACATGGAGGCTAGAATGTTCTCTCAAGGAGGACGGCGTTGGACAAAAAGGATACAGCCAGTTCATCAAGGAGCTGAAGGTGCAATACTGTCCGGAGGACACAGGAGCACTGTACAGAGAAACAGAGATAGAATCTCTCTGTCAGCAGTTTGGCATTGACAGTCCACGTACGGTCATACGGGCCTACAGGCAGTACAAGGACACCAATGGTAAAATAGACATTCCAGATGGACTTAAAAATCTGTTGGTGGTGGTCAGCACCATCCCCATCTCCAGTGTAGAATGCCAGCGGGGATTTTCTCAAATTAATCAAATTTACACTGCAACCTGTGCCTCCCTGCATACCTCCACCATATCAGAACTACTCTTTCCAAACCTTGTTTGCCCACCCCTGAACAAATTCAACCTAGTCCCTATGTAGTTCATATAACTGACTAAAGGACACAAATGGTCACAGACACCTGGAGCAAAAACAAGAAATAGGGGAGAATACACATGAGGAAATGCGTGTTGTGGTAAGGTTTGAAAACAAGGTAGGAACATATTTTCCTTTTACAAACTTGTTCTTACTGTGAAGTAGATCTAAATATGCGCTTCATTTCATCACCATAGGCAAGGAGGCCTGCTTCCCCGGCGCCGAAGACGTGGATGTCGATTATGGCACCCCCGCCACCTCTCTGATTCAAAAGGTTGGGCTAAATCGGAAGGCGCAATCAGTTGATTGCACTCTGCTGCTACAACTGACGTAGTATCCCCTTTCCCTAGTATACTTCTCATATGGTTCTGCCTGTAGGCCTACATTATTTTATTGAAGTTATATTCTTATATTGTGAATATGTTTTTCTACTTGCTATTCCATTGATGCCCTTGAAAATGATATGACATTCGGAGTCTTGTAAGCCCCATTAGACTGAGCTTATATGCTGCATAATTGCATATGACGTGGTGTTCTGCAGCGACCTCTAAACATGTTGCTCTACATTGATGTCTTGAAATATAGGCTATAAGAAATGCAAACTTGTGTTAAGCCCCGACACTACACTGAGTATGGGGCATACTATAGGATATGATGTGTTGAATTAATTCAGAACTCTTGGACAGTGCTGTCTATCACCACCACAGGGGGATTATAGGCTTACTAGGAGGACGGCTGTCTATTTCACCACCACAGATAGTAGCTACTAGGAGATGTCTGCTAATTTCACACCACAGATAGTAGGCTACTAGGAGAGTGCTGTCTATTTCACCACCACAGATAGTAGGCTACTAGGAGATGCTGTCTATTTCACCACCACAGATAGTAGGCTACTAGGAGAGTGCTGTCTATTTCACCACCACAGATAGCTAGGCTACTAGGAGAGTGCTTCTATTTCACCACCACAGATAGTAGCTACTAGGAGAGTGCTGTCTATTTCACCAACACAGTAGCAGGCTATAGGAGTGTCTGTCTATTTCACACCACAGATAGCAGGCTACTAGGAGAGTGCTTGTCTATTTCACCACCACAGATAGTAGGCTACTAGGAGAGTGCTGTCTATTTCACCCCACCACAGATAGCAGGCTACTAGAAGTGCTGTCTATTTCACCACCACAGATAGTAGCCTACTAGGAGTGCTGTCTATTTCACCACCATAGAAGTAGGCTACTTGGAGATGTGCTGTTCCACTCACCACAAGAATAGTTAGGGCATACTAGTGAGAGTGCTGTCCATTTCACCACCATAGATAGTAGGCTACTAGGAGAGTGCTTGTCCCACTTCACTACCATAGATAGCTAGACTACTTGGAGAGTGCTGTCATTTCACCACCAAAACTAGGCTACTGGAGAAGTGCCCGTCTATTCACCACCATATAGTAGGCTACTAGGAGAAGTGCTGTCTTTCACCCACCACAGAATAGTAGAGCTACTATAGGAGAGTGCCTGTTCTATTCACCACCACAATGTTAGGCTACTAGGAGAGTGCTTCGTTCTATTTCCCACCACAGATAGTAGATAGAACTAGGGACGTGCTTCTATTTCACCACCACAATAGTAGCTACTAGGAGAGTGCTGTTTATTTCACCACCACAGATATAGGCTACTAGGAGATGCTGTCTATTTCACCACCACAGATAGTAGGCTACTAGGAGAGTGCTGTCCATTTCACCAGCATAGATAGTAGGCTACTAGGAGATTGCTGTCTATTTCACCACCACAGATAAGTAGGCTACTAGAGAGGTGCTGTCTATTTCACCACCACAGATAGTAGGCTACTAGGAGAGTGCTGTCTATTTCACCAGCATAGATAGTAGGCTACTTGACAGTGCTGTCTATTTCACCACCATAGATAGTAGGCTATTAGGAAGTGGTGTCTATTTCACCACCAAAGATAGTAGCTACTTGGAGAGTGCTGTCTATTTCATCACCAAAGATAGTAGGCTACTTGGAGAGTGCTGTCCATTTCACCACATAGATAGTAGGCTACTGGAGATGCTGTCCATTTCACCACACATAGATAGTAGGCTACGGAGATGCTGTCCATTCACCACCATAGATATGTAGGCTACTTGAAGTGCTGTCTATTTCACCACCAAAGATAGTAGGCTACTTGGAGAGTGTGTCCTTCACCAGCAATAGATAGTAGCTATTTGGAAGTGCGTCCATTTCACCACCATAGATAGTAGAGCTACTTGGAGAGTGCTTGTCCATTTCACCACCATAGATAGTAGGTACAAGAGAGTCGTCCATTCACACCATAGATAGTAGGCTACTTGACCAGTGCTCTCTATTCACCACCAAAGATAGTAGGCTACTTGGAGAGTGCTGTCCATTTCACCGCATAGATAGTAGGCTATTGGAGATGCTGGTCCATTTTCACCACCATTAGATAGTAGACTACTTGGAAGTGCTGTCTTTCACCACCAAGATAGTAGGCTACTTGGAGAGTGCTGTCTATTTCACACCACATAGATAGTAGGGCTACTGGAGAGTGCTGTCCCATTTCACCACCATAGATAGTAGGCTACTTGGAGAGTGCTGTCCATTTCACCACCATAGATAGTAGGCTACTAGGAGAGTGCTGTCCATTTCACCACCAATATAGTAGGCTACTAGGAGAGTGCTGTCTATTTCACCACCACAGATAGTAGGCTACTTGGAGAGTGCTGTCCATTTCACCACCATAGATAGTAGGATACTGGAGAGTGCTTGTCCTTTTTTCACCACCACAGATAGTAGGCTACTAGGAGAGTGCTGTTTATTTCACCACCAAGATAGAGGCTACTGGAGAGTGCTGTCTATTTCACCACCAAGATATTAGCTACTTAGGAGAGTGCTGTCCATTTCACCAGCATAGAGTAGTAGGCTACTAGGAGAGTGCTGTCTATTTCACCACCACAGATAGTAGGCTACTAGGAGAGTGCTGTCTATTTCACCACCAAGAATAGTAGGCTACTGGAGAGTGCTGTCATTTCACCAGCATAGATAGTAGGCTACTTGGACATGCTGTCCTATTCACCACCATAGATAGTAGGCTACTGGAGAGTGGTGTCTATTTCACCACCAAAGATAGTAGACTACTTTGAGAGTGCTGTCATTTCATCACCAAAGATAGTAGGCTACTTGAGAGATGCTGTCCATTTCACCAGCATAGATAGTAGGCTACTTGGAGAGTGCTGTCCATTTCACCAGCATAGATAGTAGCTACGGAGAGTGCTGTCCATTTCACCACCATAGATAGTAGGCTACTTGGGACAGTGCTGTCTATTTCACCACCAATAGATAGTAGGCTACTTGGAGAGTGCTGTCCATTTCACCACCATAGATAGTAGGCTACTTGGAGAGTGCTGTCCATTTCACCACCATAAGATAGTAGACTACTTGGAAATGCTGTCCTATTTCACCACCATATAAGTAGGCTACTTGGAGAGTGCTGTCCATTCACCACATAGATAGTAGACTACTTGGAGAGTCTGTCCATTCACCAGCATAGATAGTAGGCTACTTGGAGAGTGCTGTCCATTTCACCACCATAGATAGTAGGCTACTTGGAGATGCTGTCCCTTCACCACCATAGAGTAGGGCTTACTTGGAGAGTGCCTGTCCATTTCACCAGCATAGATAGTAGCCTACTTGGAGAGTGCTGTTCACTTCACTACCATAGATAGTAGGCTACTTGGAGAGTGCTGTCCACTTCACACCATAGATAGTAGACTACTTGGAGAGTGCTGTCCATTTCACCACCATAGATATAGGCTACTTGGAGAGTGCTGTCCATTCACCACCATAGTAGAGGCTACTAGGAGAGTGCTGTCCTTTCACCACCATAGATAGTAGGCTACTTGGAGATGCTGTCCTTTCACCACCATAGATAGTAGGCTACTTGGAGAGTGCTGTCCATTTCACCACATAGATAGTAGCTACTTGGAGAGGCTGTCCTTCACCACCATAGATAGAGGCTACTTGGAGAGTCTGTCCATTTCACCACCAAGATATAGGCTACTTGGAGAGTGCTGTCCATTTCACCACCATATATAGTAGGCTTACTTGGAGAGATGCTGTCCATTCACTAGCATAGATATAGCTACTTGGAAGTGCTGTCCAGTTCCACCAGCATAGATTAGTAGCCTACTTGGAATGCTGTTCACTTTCCAACTACCATAGATAGTAGGCTACTAGAAGAGCTGTCCCATTTCACCACCACAGATAGTAGGCTACTAGGAGAGTGCTTTTATTTCACCAACACAGATAGTAGTCTACTAGGAGAGTGCTGTCTATTTCACCACCACAGATAGCTAGAATACTAGGAGAGTGCTGTCTATTTCACCACCACAGATGCAGCTTAGGAAGTCTGTTTATTCACCACCACAATTAGTAAGCTACTAGGAGATGCTGTCATTTCACCACCACAGATAGTAGGTTACTAGGAGAGATGCTGTCCATTTCACCAGCATAGATAGTAGGCTACTAGGAGAGTGCGTCTATTTCACCACCACAGATAGTAGCTACTTAGGAGATGCTGTCTATTTCACCACCAAAGATAGTAGCTACTGAGAGTGCTGTCTATTTCACCAGCATAGATAGTAGCTATTTGGACACGTTGCTGTCTATTTCACCAAGAAGTAGGCTACTAGGAGTGGTTGTATTTCACACAAAGATAGTAGACTACTTGGAGAGTGCTGTTCAATTTCATCACCAAAATAAGGAGGCTACTTGGAGAGTGTGTCCATTCACCAGCATAGATAGTAGGCTACTTGGAGATGCTGCTCACATTCACCAGCCATAGATAGTAGCTTACGAGTAGTGCTGTCCATTTCCCACATAATAGTAGGCTACTTGGAGCGTCTTACACATAGATAGTAGGCTACTTGGAGAGTGCTGTCCATTTCACCCACATAGATAGTAGCACTAGGAGATTGCATGTCATTTTCTACCACCACAGATAGTAGTGCTACTGGAGAGTGCTGTCATTCACCACCAAGATAGTAGGGCTACTAGAGAGTAGTGCTGTCTATTTCACCACCATAGATAGTAGGCTAATTGACAGTGCATACTTCACTCACCAATAAGATAGTAGCTTACTAGGAGGATGGTGTGTATTTCACCACCAAAGATAGTAGACTACTTGGAGAGTGCTGTCAATTTCAGTCACCAAGATAGTAGGCTACTTGGAAGTGCTGTCCATTTCACCAGCATAGATAGTAGGCTACTTGGAGAGTGCTGTCCATTTCACCACCATAGATAGCAGGCTACTTGGAGAGTGCTGTCCATTTCACCACCATAGATAGTAGACTACTTGGAGAGTGCTGTCCATTTCACCAGCATAGATAGTAGGCTACTTGGAGAGTGCTGTTCACTTCACTACCATACATAGTAGGCTACTTGGAGAGTGCTGTCCACTTCACTACCATAGATAGTAGNATTTCACCACCATAGATAGTAGGCTACTTGGAGAGTACTCTCCACTTCACTACCATAGATAGTAGGCTACTAGGAGAGTGCTGTCCACTTCACTACCATAGATAGTAGGCTACTTGGAGAGTGCTGTCCACTTCACCACCATAGATAGTAGGCTACTTGGAGAGTGCTGTCCATTTCACCAGCATAGATAGTAGGCTACTTGGAGAGTGCTGTCAATTTCACCACCACAGATAGTAKGGTACTTGGAGAGTGTTGTCCATTAAACCACCATAGATAGTAGGGTACTTGGCTGTTTACTTAGGTTGCTGCGATGCTACGTTGTGTTTGTCAGATTTTTTCTCATGCGCTCCGGTACCTAAGAGCGCCCCGGTCAATCCCCCTCTTGCATTCACAATATGTTCTGCGACCTCCCGATTTACAAATGAAGCACTGCCTAAGACCCTTAAGCCCTGTCGGAGTGGTACCAGGAAAATAACCTCTCCCTTAATGTCAACAAAATGAAGGAGCTGATCGTGGATTTCAAGATAGAGCAGAGGAAGCACGCCCACATCCACATCGACGAGGACGGAGTGGAGAAGGTGAAAAGCTTAAAGTTCCTCAGCGTACACATCACTGACAATCTGAAATTCTCCACCCACACAGACAGTGTGGGGAAGAAGGCGCAACAGTGCCTATTCAACCAGGAGGCTGAAGAAATTTGGYTTGGCCTCTAAGACCCTCACAAACTTCTACAGATGCACCATTGAGAACATGCTGTCGGGCTGTATCACCACCTGGTATGGCAATTGCACCGTTCAAAAGTTTGCGGTCACTTAGAAATGTCCTTGTTTTTGAAAGAAAAGCAAATTTTTTTGTCCATTAAAACAACATCAAATTGATCAGAAATACAGTGTAGACATTGTTAATGTTGTAAATGACTATTGTAGCTGGAAACAGCAGATTTTTTTAATGGAATATCTACATAGGCGTAAAAAGGTCCATTATCAGCAACCATCACTCTCTACTGTAAGTCGCTCTGGATAAGAGCGTCTGCTCTTGGCCGGTAGGGATATCCTTGTCTCAGTATGTAAAAATGTAATAAAAATGTATGCACTCTACTGTAAGTCGCTCTGGATAAGAGCGTCTGCTAAATGACTAAAATGTAAATGTAAATGTAAAATGTAAATCACTCCTGTGTTCCAATGGCACGTTGTGTTAGCTAATCCAAGTTTATCATTTTAAAAGGCTAATTGATCATTAGAAATCCCTTTTGCAATTATGTTAGCACAGCTGAAAATGGTGGTGCTGATAAAAGAAGCAATAAAACTGGCCTACTTTAGACTAGTTGAGTATCTGGAGCATCACCATTTGTGGGTTTGATTACAGGTTCAAAGTGGCCAGAAACAAAGAACTTTCTTCTGAAACTCGTCAGTCTATTCTTGTTCTGAGAAATGAAGGCTATTCCATGTGAGAAATTGCMAAGAAACTGAAGATCTCGTWCMAYGCTGTGTACCACTCCCTTCACAGAACAGTGCAAACTGGCTCTAACCAGAATAGAAAGAGGAGTGGRAGACCCYGGTGCACAACTGAGCAAGAGGACAAGTACATTACAGTGTCTAGTTTGAGAAACAAACGCCTCACAAGTCCTCAACTGACAGCTTCATTAAATAGTACCCACAAAACACCAGTCTCAACGTCAACAGTGAAGAGGCGACTCCGGGATGCTGGCCTTCTAGGCAGAGTTGAAAAGAAAAAGCCATATCTCAGATTGGCCAATAAAAAGAAAGGATTAAGATGGGCAAAAGAACACAGACACTGGACAGAGGTACTCGCCTAGATGGCCAGCATCCCGGAGTCGCCTCTTCACTGTTGACGTTGACACAATTTCTCGCATGGAATTGCCTTAATTAAACATTGCATTGCCCTTCAAACTCGCTATGGTGATTTGTGCTTATTCTCATTGGCCATCTTAGTTTTACAATAACATTGTGGCTTTATTTATATATAATTGGATTTTGGTACTTTCAGCAAGCTATAGACTTAGGCTGGCAACAACTGCAGGCTAGCTAGCAATGTGTGTGTGCTTCAATATGAAAAACTAAATTTACATCATGTCATCCTTGCTGATTATGTGATTTAGTTGTTAATCAGTCGATCATAAAATCCTGAAAATAATAATATGACATAGTGGCAACTGTTATATTAGATTGGCTTGTCAAACTTAAGTAACGTTAGCGACCTGAAGTAACGTTAGTGACCTGAAGTAACGTTACCCCATCTTGCAAAATAGGGAATCCGGTTAGCTCTATTCCTATCTGCAGTGTTAGAAACACTGCAACTCACTGAATAAGGCAATGTTCTCTTCCATATCAGTAGAGGTGCAGATGTATCCCGGATAGTTTATTATTAAAGAAGAGAGAGTACATTTGACATTTTGATTTGAAAGGTGGTAGAACCTTCAGCTTTTAACAGTTCTGTTTTATTTGATATAAAAGGAGATAGCATACCTTTGTCAATGAAGCAGCCCCTCAATGACTATTTCAAGGGCCTGGTGACAAGAACTGATTGTTTGAGTGGATAAATTAGTCTAGCCCCTCTGTCAACACAACGGGTATCAGATGTTTCGTTAAAGACCTCTGAACCTCTGGAGCATCACTTGAAGAACTGGCCCCCTCTCAATGCCAACATAGATATTATATCTGCCGAATCCTAAAACACAAATCTGTCATTCAAAGGAGGTATTTCGGAATATGGGACCCGCATAACACCACAATTGCCTGTTTCTTGTGCTTGTACATGCAAGCGAAGGTGCCAATGCATTTGCCATTGCGGCCATACAAAGGGATTCTGACAGACTTTTGCCGTGGCTTGGCAAATCTTCTCAGTATGTGTGGTGCATGCAAGGCATGTGTATTAGAGCTGCCCACTTATGGTCATAAAGACATACAAACCACACCCGCAGATGCACGTCGTTGCTAATTTATGAGCCGCGATCAATGAAATCCAATGGAGACAAAGTCAAGGGCAGGCTGGAATGTTCCTGATTCTGCATGAATTCCTAACTGGTACTTCGTTCGAATGTCAGCTAGCAGGGAGGTGTATTAATCCAAACTGTGATGGAGATGCCTGGACAAACCCTTAATAAAAGTGATTGAGACAAAATGAACACCATGTGCTCACAGATATGGGAATAGTTTCTCTCACTCTCTCACTCACATGCAGTAATATACACCCTCATGCTTGCATGCATGCGCGCACAGACACACACACATACACACAAGGGACGCAAAAACACTCCATAAACAGTCACATGAAAAACAAACACTTTGGCGAGTGAGGAGGGTCTAGAGAATGCTCCTACAAGAGTCAGCCAGAATGAAATGTGTTGTTGCGCCATGTGGAGGAAAGTGATTTAAAGTGCACTGAGGTGTGGCCGTCAGGGATATGACTGTTCTCCGGAGTTGGGGCTGGGGCTCTCAGACACTGACCTGGAGACCACACAGAGAGATGACTGTTCTCCAGGGTTGAGGGAAGCTAGGGCTCTCAGACACTGACTTGAAGACCACACACAAGAGGGGATCCTCTCCATTGGCTGTCTGATGATTAAGCAAATCATAGTGTATTTTCATACGGGTTCATAAAGACACAAGCTGGGAGACCTTTAAAAGCAGGTGCAGAGAGACAGTCAGCTGGAAATAAATACAGCTAAAAGGAGAAAGGGGGAATGAGGGTGAAGTCTCTCCGTTTCTCACCCATAAATGTCAGAGTAGACGTCAGAAGACCGACATTCTTTTATTATACATTTATTTRTTCAAGCTCTAATGTGAGTTTATTCAAGATGTCTTCCTTGGTCCGCTGTCTCATAAAACTATTCCATTGAATTGAAAAGATTAGTCAGAAACCGTTGAATCATAAGACATTACTGTAAATCAGTGCTCAAGGTGAAGGTAARAATTCACCCTTTGTTTTTAATGTCAACAACACTGGCTCTGTGCTGAACAGGTTTCAGCACAGACATGTATCATCTTCCAGAAGATAGGATTTGGGATAAAGTCTTGGCAATGATACATTTGAATAAGAGCACTTCAGAGGGCATCTGCCATGAATGGGGCTCAAGAAACAGACAGTGTTTTCACACCTATGAATTTGTCAATTGGGCTCTGTCCTGGAAGTTGGAGCGTTATGTGTTCTGTAAGATCAAAGACAGTGAGGGCTGAACTCTTTAAGTCACCTTGTTTTCCATCTTGGCTGAGGTATGATGTAGAGCCACTAAATCATTGCAGGGTGTTTGTCTCTATAGACAAAGTAGCCCACAGCCGCTATAACATACCCTACTTAAATAAGCTATTTATTCTCAATGTCTCACTGCACCCTTTTTCAAACTAGCCCATTCATCCAAGAGGAACGGAAGGAGTTGAATGATAGGGGCACATTTTTTGGAGGGGACCACACCTCTTACTGTAACTGCTGGAAAATGTGAAAAGAAAGTGGAATTTAACAAGGGCCCAGATTATCCTTACCTCATCTACTACAAGTTAATTTGTACAATAGAGAACCTGGCATAAATATTAACAAACACAAATAATACATCTTAGTTTGAATTTTCACTTAGTTATGCATTGATGTTGACTTGCATGAAAGTACTGTATGTTGATTATGGATGTTATCTACAATGCCATGGTGACACAAACCTGATGGTATTTTTAGGACACAAATCACTACCCTTTGACCTTTACCCTCTCTGTCAGCACCAAGAGAAAAGAAGATCCCAGGGAAACATGTTGGTTTGGGCATAGTTCCTTGTTATACCCAATGTCAGAAGCTCATGGGAGCACAATAGCCACTTAGTTAGTCCACACTCAGGTGAACAAACGGATGTAAGAAGCATTTATCAGAGTGGTTGTACCAAACGTTCTGTGTATCAGTACGGAACAACGTGTGGAAACTGTCACCAAACCTGTCAACCTTATCACACATATTGATTAGGTTTTCCTAAATCATGACTTACCCWCATGACAAAATACTATGGTATACTATGGTATAAATACTACAGTGTTCACTGTTGCGTTTTTGTGGACTAAAGTCCGCAAAAACACTACAGCCACTATGATAGTAATTCATGTTGTGTTTTTAAGGATTGTAGTATACTGTAGTATTTACTGTAATGTTTTTTTTAGACTGTATTATTTACTATGGCGTTTTTACAGACATTACTGTAGTATTTACTATAGTATTTMTGTTTTATTMTCTTTGACATACACTACCGGTCAAAAGTTTTAGAACACATACTCATTCAAGGGTTTTTCTTAATTTTTTWAAATTGTAGAATAATATGAAGACATGAAAACAAGGAAATAACACATATGGAATCATGTACTAACCAAAAAAGTGTTAAACAAATCAAAATATATTTTATATTTGAGATTCTTCAAAAAGACACCCTTTGCCTTGATGACAGCTTTGCACATTCTTGGCATTCTCTCAACCAGCTTCATGAGGTAGTCACCTGGAATGCATTTCAATTAACAGGTGTGCCTTCTTAAAAGTTAATTTGTGGAATTTCTTTCCTTCTTAATGTATTTGAGCCAATCAGTTGTGTTGTGACAAGGTAGGGGGGTATACAGAAGATAGCACTATTTGGTAAAAGTCCATATTATGGAAAGAACAGCTCAAATAAACAAAGAGAAACGACAGTCCATCATTACTTTAAGACATGAATGTCAGTCAATACGGAACATTTCAAGAACTTTGAACGTTTTTTCAAGTGCAGTCGCAAAAACCATCAAGCGCTATGATGAAATTGACTCTCACGAGGACCGCCACAGGAATGGAAGACCCAGAGTTACCTCTGCTGCAGAGGATAAGTTGATTACAGACACATCTCAACATCAACTGTTCAGAGGAGACTGTGTGAATCAGGCCTTCATGGTTAAAATGCTGCAAAGAAACCACTACTAAAGAACACCAATAAAAAGAAGAGACTTGCTTGGGCCAAGAAACATGAGCAATGGACATTAGACCGGTGGAAATTGGTCCTTTAACTCTGATGAGTCCAAATTTGAGATTTTTGGTTCCAACCGCTGTGTCTTTGTGAGACACGGTGTGGGTGAACGGATGATCTCCGCATTTGTATTTCCCACCATAAAGCATGGAGGAGGAGRTGTTATGGTGTGGGGGGTGCTTTGCTGGTGACACTGTCTGTGATTTATTTAGAATTCAAGGCACACTTAACCAGCATGGCTACCACAGCATTCTGCAAGGATACGTCATCCCATATTTTCAACATTTTCAATGACCCAACACACCTCCAGACTGTGTAAGGGCTATTTTACCAAGAAGGAGAGTGATGGGGTGGCTATTTGAAGAATGTGTTTAACACTTTTTTGGTTACTACATGATTCCAAATGTGTTATTTCATAGTGTTGATGTTTTCACTATTGTTCTGCAATCTAGCAAATAGTATAAATAAAGAAAAACCCTTTGAGTAGGTGTTCTAAAACTTTTGACCGGTAGTGTAGAAGTGTAGRCTTTCTCCCTGAGGAAACCTACTGGAGAAACACTAAAATAGCAATTTTTCATAACCTTAATGTAGGTAGGTAGGTAGGTAGGTAGAGATAGACACATAGATAGATATTTTCTATGACCTTTAGGGAGCACAATATGGTCTATTGTTGGCATATACGTTTCTCACTTATCGGTGGCACAAATTGTGAAATGGGGCAGCGGAATTAGAAGGTTATATGCAAATTAAATACTGTAGCATGTACTAAAGTAAAAAAAACGTTACATTTTTTGGGCATTATTGTAGTATTTACTACTGTCTTTCAAGTAAATGTGCGATTTTTTTGTTAATACATGCAAAATGGCTTAATCCTCCATGGTTGGGAGATTGCAGTAAACTGAGAATGAATTAACTGTAAATTGATGGAGACATTTATTTAGGAGACATTTTGGCCTGGTTATATGGTGGTTGTGTTGTGTAGGAGCCATTTTGGCCTGGTTATGTGGTGGTTGTGTTGTGTAGGAGCCATTTTGGCCTGGTTATGTGGTGGTTGTGTTGTGTGTTTTTATGCAAACACATTCATCAAAAAGAACACATCTGTTGTTTCCCTTTGAGAGTGAACGATGAGCCAAAGATCGCACTGGGCACAGTCTGTTTGAATCAACGCTATTTCCACGTCATTCATTTAAAGAAAAACGTGGATTAATGTGGGAAAGTTATTAGATTTGCAATGTCATCAATCTACACGTATTTCAATTTTTTTTACCCAACTTTTACCCATACCCATTCAAGATAATATAAATAAAATCTAAACATTTAACTGATGTCTATTCCCTGTGGGACAGCTGTGTTAACATTTTACATTGTTCTCAATATGGAAAAGTTAAATCCTCCCCMAAAAATCCCAGGGCAGATACTGATTTGGACTCAACCAGCTGAGTGCTTTGTTCTGGAAAGGGGTTAARGGGGAGACGGCTGCATTGAGAGATGCTGTCATAGTGGTTGGAGTCATTGCACAGTGGTCGGAGTCATTGCACTTGAATACCACCCACCAAATACCACACAGCTGGCTCCCTCCACACTGCGCTAAACTGCAGCAAGAGAGCCAGCACACCAACACATCCAGAGCGATAACAGATGGTGATATGGGAGTCGTTTTGCGAGCCCCATTGCTCCTAATCCAGCAGTGTTGTGTTGGTGGTGAACTTGTGTAACCCTTCACACTGCATCGCCTGTAGAGCTGCAGAGGAGAAGGAATGCTTAGAGTGGAGATGCTAAGTGGCTTAATCCTTTGTCTGTAGCGCTCGGATGGAATATGATATGACTATTTGGTTCATGTCCCAGAGATCTTGGTGGTTTCCAAATATTGCTCTTTAGCAGACATTTACGGGAACAAGTGTCATCGCTGCAGGATTAGGGGTGGCAGTAGCCTTGAGGTTGTGGAGGCAGCCAGTGACCGGAAGGTTGCCAGTTCAAAACCCAGGGCTGATAGGGWAAATCAAGCGGGTGTGAGCAGTCAACCAGAGGGTTGCTGGCATCAGAAGTGTTGTACCTTTTAGCAAGGCACTTAACCCCTAACCTGCTGCAGGCACTCTGCTCTGTTGCTAAACCTCTGTTGCTTTTGTGTGTGTGTTGACAGCAAATAAACACATTTCCTTTTCGATTAACAATAAAGTTCTATTCTATCCAGGATTCTCTGATGTATAATCTAAAGATAGTTCCTTGAAAGATCTACGTACTGTCATGCAAGTAAATGTGTGATTTTTTGTTAATATATTCAAAATGCCTAAATCCTCCATGGTTAGGAGAATGCAGTAAGCTGAGAATTAAAATTGTAAATTGATGGAGACATTTCTTTAGGAGCCATTTTGGCCTGGTTAWATGGTGTTTGTGTTGTGTAGGAGCCATTTTGGCATGGTTTTGTGGTGGTTGTGTTGAAGCAATTTTGGCCTGGTTGTGTTGTGTAGGAGCCATTTGGCCTTGTTGTGTRGTGGTTGTGTTGTGTAGGAGCCATTTTGGCCTGGTTGTGTGGTGGTTGTGTTGTGTAGGAGCCATGTTAGCCTGGTTATGTGGTGGTTGTGTGGTTGGAGCCATTTTTGGCTTGGTTGTGTTGTGTAGGAGCCATTATGGCCTTGTTGTGTAGTTGTTGTGTTGTGTAGGAGCCATTTTGGCCTGGTTGTGTGGTGGTTGTGTTTTTGTAGGATTCATTTTGGCCTGGTTGTGTAGTGTTTGTGTTGTGTTGGAGCCACTTTTGGCCTTGTTGTGTGGTGGTTGTGATGTGAAGGAGCCATTTTGGCCTGGTTGTGTTGTGTAGGAGCCATTTTGGCCTTGTTGTGTTGTGTAGGAGCCGTTGGCCTGGTTGTGTAGTGTTTGTGTTGTGTAGGAGCCATTTTGGCCTGGTTGTGTAGTGGTTGTGATGTGTAGGAGCCATTTTGGCCTTGTTGTGTGGTAGTTGTGATGTGTAAGGATCCATTTTTTGGCCTGGTTATGTGGCGGTTGTGTAGTTTGTCTGTCCTTGTATATTCCACTTCATTTGTACACTAGAGGGCACTATCTGTTGGGTCATGGGTCACTAGTCACATGTACTGTACATTGGCAAACAGGTGACCAGGTAGTGGAAATGCACAGGTATGGAGAGCTTATCGTTCTTCCTATGCTCAGTAGCATAGCTTCTGTAAGTCAACATAAAAATGCTAGCTTCTTATCTCAACCGTAGACTGAGGAAGCCAGAAAATAACCTGAATAGTAACATATAATATCCAACCAGATGGCATCCTTCAAGTTTGTGAGTAAAGAATTCCCACACCATATATGTTTTTTTGTAGGGGCAATGTGGGTTTGGTAAATACATGTTTTGACTAAGTTTGATCTCATGGATGGTCAATGCTTGCATCCATAGCTCTGTCTATGAATTTGAAAGTGGTTACATTTCTGCAGCCCCCTATTTTCCAAAATGTGTGGCAGGGTAATCCAGTTTGTTGGTTTTTGAATCCCGAGTGCCCATTAAATTACACCAATCAGTGCTATGTTATGTATTGGATGATTTGTGTATGGTAATGTTTCAACTATGTCAAAGTCAGCCCCTTAAGAAAAACTGTGATGACTGATGATATTTTTAGAAAATTGGGGCATTGTAAATATTAATGGAGCGTCAGAAAGGATATATCTGTTGGGTCACTGTGAAACATCATGACTTAACTGGTCTTGAGTCTTGACAAACCACTAACAGCCTCAATGGTTTACAGAAGAGTCAGTCGTCAACACAGCAGAAGGAGAGATTTGGCCATTGAATTGAGTCTTGATTTAGTAATCAGCTGAAATAACAGGACAGTGCCAAACAGCGTGTCCTGTTGATAGATCACTTTAGAAAGCACTGTGATAAATGAACCCGGTGATGTATGGCATTAAAGTTTCACTGCAATCGTTCACGGATCAACTCTGCTGCCACGCATTACCTCACTTTTTCAAGGAGCAAATATTATCTTTTTCAAAGTGGAATGCTTACAGTGCATGGGCAAGAGGAGACCCTCTCAGTCGCCTGTGCTAATAGTGTTTTCTTTCAAAGGAGCTCCAAGTCTTWGTTAACAGAGTAAGCGAAACTGAATGCTGAAAGATTTGACGTAGTCCAAGCTCTGTGTGGTCATGTTCTAGCCAAAACATTAGAGGGGAAAGTGGGATTGGTTAAGGTTATAATTTACAAAGCAGGGTATTTCTGGAGGCATTATGGGTAAAGAGTCAAAGTCCAATCTCTTAACTGCACTGACATTGGAGGAAATGTTGACTTGATCTAAATAGTAAATAATMATTTGAGTGGGTTGTTTCTAATACTGTACATATACAAAATACCACGATAGTGGTTTTTGTTGTTATACTAACCTATTGTACAGTAGTAGTGCTGTACCGCACCTCTACGAAAGAGGAATCATAGGGTCAGATACAGTTAGCAAAACATATCAACAAAATGCTGATGTCTCATTGGCTATCACTGGATTTGAATACTTCATCTCATTTAAAGTATATTTACCTAAGTTGTATTTATTCATTTATTTTGCTTGGACTGTTGTATGAACTGGGTATATGCTCAACTACTGGGGTTACTGGACTGATATTAATAGATAACCCTTAACCTAACCCTTATACCAGCAAGCTGTTGCAGTTGATAGTTTGTTGTTCATTTAGTATCTGCAGGTCATATATAGTATGTGGCAAACTCGTTCCATGGAGGGCCGAATTGTTTGAGATTTTAGATTKACCCTTGTACTTGATTGATGAACTAGGTCACTAATTAGTAACGAACTCACCTCACCTGGTTGTATAGTTCTTAACTGAAAGGAAAAAAACGAAAACCGGCAGACACTGGGCCCTCAGTGGAATGAGTTTGACACCCCTGATCTATAGGGCCTATCCAAATAAGTATAACCATAGAGTTATGGGTTAGGGTTTTAAGTATTTATTTTACCTTAAAAACGTATCAAGAATCCTACATATCAATCCATCCTGATCCTAATAAACACAGCAACATGTTGCCCAGGTTACAMTTGTAGAGTACTGCTCGAACCACAAGATGGGGCCAAAGTGTTTTGTATGTTTTAGACAGATGCAGGTCCTAGAGTAATACATGTAAGTGGAATTTGAGTGATGGACAGGCCCAACTGTTCACTACTATTCTCCCAGATTTCAACTGTTAATTTTCAAATCCATGACAAAGTTCCTAGGATGATCAGAGTTTCAAACTGCCAATGGAATTGGACATACTGTWCACCAGGGGTACTCAACTACTATTTCAGAAGGTCCGGTCAGACACATTTCCTAGGTGGCAAAGGTCCGGATGGATATTGTCATTTATCGGCATAGTAACAAACCCACCTTGCAACCCATATAATCCCAAATGGTTCAACATTCTACCCCCCTGTTGTTGGTGGGGAGAATATTTAGCAGTTTTAAAGCTAATTTCCTGAAATTGTATACATTTTGCTATGTCTTATATGTGTTCATGTGATACCTCAGTGACTCCCAAAAAGTAATTGCGTCCCCCTAGGGGTCGAGGCCACTGGGCACCTAACCTGGCTCCTACCTAGTTAACATGGGCTTGTTGATCAACTGCACATTTCTGACGGGTTATAGATGTCCTCGCTCACTAAGAGGAGAACTTCCATTGACTACCAAATTTCGAAATTGCAGTTTAAGCATTCTACTATTACAACTCCCAACAGCAGTAAGTTGAAAGTCTGAGTCGCCCATAAGGAAAAAAGTTTAAATATACAGTACCAGTCAACTTGACACACCTACTCATTCAAGTTTTTTTTTTTTTTTACTATTTTCTTCATTGTAGAATAATAGTGAAGACATAAAAACTGTGAAATAAAACATGGAATCATGTAGTAACTATAAATGTGTTAAACTAATTTTATATTTGAGATTCTTCAAAGTAGCCACCCTTTGCCTTGATGACAGCTTCGCACACTCTTGGCATTCTCTCAACAAGCTTCATGAAGTAGTCACCTGGAATGCATTTCAATTAACAGGTGTGCCTTCTTAAAAGTTCATTTGCGTTTGAGCCAATCAGTTGTGTTGTGACAAGGTAGGGGTGGTATACAGAAGATAGCACTATTTGGTAAAATACCAATCCATATTATGGCAAGAACAGCTCAAATAAGCAAAGAGAAACGACAGGCCATCATTACTTTAAGACATGAAGGTCAGTCAATTCTGAAAATGTCAAGAACTTTGAATGTTTCTTCAAGTGCAGTTGCAAAAACCAAGCGCTATAATGAAACTGGCTCTCATGAGGAACCCCACAGAAAAGGAAGACCCAGAGTTACCTCTGCTGCATTAGTTAACTGCACCTCAGATTGCAGCCCAAATAAATGCTTCACAGAGTTTAATCAGGCCTTCATGGTAGAATTGCTGCAAAGAAATAACTACTAAAGGACACCAATAATAGGAAGAGACTTACTTGGGACAAGAAACACGGGCAATGGACATTGGCCCTGTGGAAATCTGTCCTTTGTTCTGATGAGTCCAAATTTGAGATATTTAGTTCCAACCACAGTGTCTTTGTGAGATGCAGAGTAGGTGAGAGGATGATCTCTGCATGTGTGGTTCCCACCGTGAAGCATGGGCGAGGAGGTGTGGGGGTGTTTTTCTGGTGACACTGTCAGTGATTTTATCTAGAATTCAAGGCACACTTAACCAGCATGGCTACAACAGAAATTTGCAGCGATAAGCCATCCCATCTGGTATGCYCTTAGTGGGACTCTCATTTMTTTTRTCAACAGGACAATGACCCAATACACCTCCAGGCTGTGTAAGGGCTATTTGACCCATGAAGAAGAGTGATGGAATGCTGCATCAGATGAACTGGCCTCCACATTCACCCAACCTCAACCAAATTGAAATGGTTTGGGATGAGTTGGACTGCAGAGTGAAGGAAAAGCAGCCAACAAGTGCTCAGCATATGTGGGAACTCCTTCGAGACTGTTGGAAAAGCATTCCTGGTCACTACCTCATGAAGCTGGTTYAGAGAATGCCAAGAATGTGCAAAGTTGTCTTTAAGGCAAAGGGTGGCTACTGAAAAATCTCAAATATATTTTAAGTAGTTTAACACTTTTTTTTACTACAGGAATGTATTTAGAATGTATATATAGATGTATGTAAAATGTATATCATAATATGTGTTACATTTTTTGATTAATTTATTTCTAAATACATTCTGGAATACATTCAACAATATATTTTAGAATATATAAGACAAATATATTTTGTAAAATACATTCAACAATGTATTTTAGAATGTATTAGAGAAATACATTTGGTAATGTATTTGGAAATGTCTTATGCAATATATTACATTTCATTGTATTTGTAAGAAATATATGTTTACATTAAAATAAATGGCAAAATATAAAAATTGSCTAATTTGTTTTGCAATGAAATGTTGACTGTCTTAGCACATTCACTTATGTTAGTCTCATTAAAACTGCAAAAGTGGTAGTGTACAACATAAGACAGGAGCTGGATGACACTTTCCTCCCATGGGTGGTCCAAAGAGAGCTGCCGGAGCCGCAATATATTTTTGTCAAAATATATTTTTATTGTACTTGAAACATACCAAAAGCAATAAAATGCATTTAAATTACAACAAAAAGTACTACAAACATGATATATTGTCGGGCACTTACTATTGTAATGTATACGCAGGGAGTCAGGAAGCAGAAGGTGAGATAATAATAAACATGAAGAAAATACAAAACATGAGACGCTTACTAAGTGAAGTCCAGGTGTGCATAACAARGGGGAGCAGGTGTGCGCATTGATGGTTGCCAGGTGTGCACAATGTGGGTTGCCAGGACCGGTGGTTAGTAGACCGGCAACGTCAAACGCCGGAGGGAGGGAGCAGGAGTAGGCAWAACAACTATAYTCATTTTTATTTATCTAACCTCTTGACAAGGGAAAATTCGTTTTTTATGAAATTGAACATTTATGCTAAAATTAGGTGAAATAAAAATTATATATTTTTTCTCACCATAACAATTTCAATTATATCACTGCCAAAGTTTTCATTAAGTTAATAAGTTTAAGACTGCTATGTAACTATGTCATGTGCCYAATTAGGATCCACTTTGGCCACCCTATAGACTATATGTTATAGCCATGCATTTCAGAAATTGTCTGCCATTACATGCATTTTGAGCAAAAATGTATTGACCCTTTTCAGTGTCTGGATTGGGACCGCGGTACGCCTGTTGAGTATGGCTYCTGTTCACTATATAGTAGAACARCATCTTGGTCCGCYTGTTGAGTARYGCTGCTGTTCACTATATAGTAGAACACCATATTGGTCTGCCTGTTGAGTATGGCTGCTGTTCACTATATAGTAGAACACCATATTGGTCTGCCTGTTGAGTATGGCTGCTGTTCACTATATAGTAGAACACCATCTTGGTCCGCATGTTGAGTATGGCTGCTGTTCACTATACAGAACACCATCTTGCATGGCACTATAATGTTTGTTTATGTCCACCTGGAAAGGACAACAAGATATCACACTTTCCAGTCAGTTATCATCAAACAGCTCAACTTTGTACCTGTCATTTGGCCCTTTAGCAAGGCACTTAACCTCTAACCTGCTCCAGGGGCGCTGCTCTGTGGCTGAACCTGCTGCTTCCAGCCTCTTGGTTGTGTGTGTGTGAGTGAGTGGTAAGTGGTGACTTTCACGTTTCAATGTACAATTTACAAAAAAGTGTATTGTACTAAGAAAATATCTCATTTATTTAACAACAAGTAAGTAGTACAGTCCATCTCAATATAATGTCTCCTGCTGATCTTCAGTCTGACAGCAGAGGGAGACCGATACTCATCTTGAAGCTGTGGCCCCAAAACAAATCTGGTATTTTTTATATATTTATTTTACCTTTATTTAACTAYGAAACTCAGTTAAGAACAAATTCTTATTTACAATGAAGGACTGCCCCGGCCAAACCCTAACACGGACAACACTGGGACAATTGTGCGCTGCCTTATGGGACACACAATCACAGCCGGTTGTGATACAGCCTGGAAACAAACCAGGGTCTGTAGTGACACCTCTAGCACTGAGATGCAGTGCCTTAGACCGCTGTGCCACTCGGGAGCCCCGAGTCAATAATCAATAATAATTTCTACCCAATGTAATTATATGCTTTCCTATGTAATCGAATATAGATTTTTTTTTATTGAATCTGATTCAATCAAGATGAGTTATGCTGTAAATATCAAATACTATCACCACTATACATACTATATGCTGTATACATACTATCACCACTATACATACTATATGCTGTATACATACTATCACCACTACTAAACATACTATATGCTGTATACATACTATCACCACTATTAACATACTATATGCTGTAACATACTATCACAACCACTACTAAACATACTATATGCTGTATTAATACTATCACCACTATTAAACATACAATATGCTGTATACATACTATCACCACTACTAAACATACTATATGCTGTATAAATACTATCACCACTATTAAACATACTATATGCTGTATACATACTATCACCCCTACTAACATACTATATGCTGTATAATACTATCACCACTATTAAACATACTATATGCTGTATAAATACTATCACCACTATTAAACATACTATATGCTGTATAAATACTATCACCACTATTAACATACTATTTGCTGTACAGTAGCGGTGTATGGGTACAATCACTGGGGAAGCCAACACACAAAAAAGTCGTATTACAACCTTGTGTGTTGTGATATTGCATTGTTTGCTCTATAACCTGTTAGTTAGTTTATATGCCCTGCCACCATGACATATAGGCCTAAGGCTGAGACAATGAAATAATTCAACCACATATTTTGTTTCATCACAAAACCTGAGAGCAACAACTGTCCGGTGGAGTCCACAAAACATATCACATGTAACAAACATGACCTACAGCATGGTCAAGCAAGTTAATGTTTCCAACATTTTCGACTACTAAACAACTATTGACTTAAAACACTGGAGTCGCAAAGAAAACAGGAGTTGCCTCCACTATTCCAGCACCATTCAACTTCAATGGTATAGGATTTTCGTGTGTGTGTGAGGTGCGTGTGAGTGTGTGTGTGTGTGTTGTGTGTGTGTGTGTGTGTGTGTGTGTGGTGTGTGTGTGTGTGTGTGTGTGTGTGTGGTGTTGTGTGTGTGTGTGTGTGTGTGTGTGTGTGTGTGTGGAAAAAAACATGTTGACTCAACCTACTTGTAGAGAAACGCCAATGCCATACTCTATTTCATATTGCCAAACGGTCTACGACTCTGTCATACAGTACACGCTTTTAGTTTTTGTGGTCCTAGTCTACCTGGCTAAAAGTCTTGCTCGCTAACCTAACTTCCTTTCATGGGCAACGATTAGTCAGCTAGTTAACATTAGCCTTCTACATATTGAACTTCCATCCTCTCAASTCAGKGGCACCATGTATGAATTTATGGTTGGTTCAGAATCGCCGTTATAATCATTGGCTAGTATGGAGAATTAAGTCAAACCACAAGTCCAAATCCCTATCTCCGTCCATGGCTAATTTAGGAAAGGGCCCATTTAGCTAGCTTGCTAGCGAGCCAKCAGAGGACAACAACACAACAAGATGCAACAATTCAAGTTTGTTTTCTGTTAATGACGTTTGGATTGGTGTGAAGCCAAATCCWAACTTGCTTCACTTGACACTTTTCTTTTGCTGCACCAGGACCATTCACAGTTGAGCTCACTCAGTTTAGCTCAACGCTGATTGGCTATTATTGTATACGTTTTTTTTATCAAGAGATGCCAAATGCTCAATTAATTTCAGTGACACACTTATGGTGGAATATATGGGTTAGACAAACCCTTACAGGAAGATGCTTTGAGACCTAGAAGAATTAGAACCATAAAACGGACATTCCAGCAAGGACACTTACAGTAATGGCGATATTGCAAGTAAAGAGAAGCTCTCAAAATGCCACGCCTCACCCAGGTTTAAATCTCCCTAAAATGACTGCACTCAGAATAAATACAAGCCATATTTATTTAATCGTACCCACGGTGCATTCATCAGAAAAACTCAAGAACAAGCAATTCTTTTTTCAGATTGGTGGTATTTTCCAAATGTAGTTCAGCACCAGTGTAGATATGCACACAGGCAACAGATAAGTGAAGCTTATTTTATAGGCGTTGGTGCATTTTATATCTTGAAAGAATGTATTTTTTCCTCTTTGTATTCCATATGAGGGAACTTGGGTTCAAGGAATTTTCATAAAACACCATTTAAGCGGCGTCGATAAGGCCCCCTTTGGACGGAGATAAGAGCCTATCGAGGCACATTATTGATTTTCGTCCTGACCTGTTTGTGTAAGGAAAGCTGGAAGTGGTGAAGCTCTTGTCAAAACAGTGCAGCTTGTCTTTGGGGAAAAGAGGTGGGGGGAGAGGAAAAGAGGGGGAGAGAGCGAATGACCCTGGCTGGTTCTGACGTGTGAACCGAGTGGCGGTTTGCTCTTTCATTCGCTCACTGTGATTAAATCCTATAGGGGGGACCCTAAGTCACTACACTGGGCTGACACACAGAAGCACAGGGTCGTATTCATGAGGGCATGCAACAGATGAAAAAAAATTCTACAGCAAACCAAAAGTCCAGGCAGGTTTCAGTCTGTTTTCTTCCATTTGGTGGCTAATGAATACAACCACGACATGGATAAGAACAGGGAACACATTTCTATTGTGAACATCATACAAATACAGTAGTAGACAGTTGTGGGTGATTCATGATGTCCCGTTGATAACATGTTTGCTACAATACTTACTGTGCCTAATCACAACTCTTCAATGAATTTGTGGCATACAGCTCAACTTTTTTCCAGACGTAAGTATAAGCAGTGATCTCTATTAACATTGTCACGTTTTCAATGGAGCCTATTTTTGAGTTGATTGGTTCTGAAAGACTAAGAAGTCGTGTTTCTTGGGTGGGTGTTGTATACACTGAGGCTCTGTGGGATCCTTTTGCCGTAMTTAAAAACAGCTTTCTGTTCTGGTGTTTTGGGAGTGCCAACCGAGCACCCTGACTGCGTGCTAGATGGCAGAAGCACACTGGGGGCTGATGCACATGACCTTCTGCTATCAGAACAGACACGCTCGTTTATCACAGCAACCTTGAATCATTGTTTTACTCAGCTTGAGCCTCATGTTTCTGCTCGCAAAAATTTGCTTCCTTTTTCTTTACAACCCATAGTCACAGCCAGCCAGTCAGCCAGCCAGCCGCTTGGCACTAACTCCTCTTTCTCTCTGTTCTCTGCTCTACTCCTTCTGTAACAGAGCTCATTAAAGCCTGACTACACGGCCTTCCACAAATACGTTTCAATTCTGTGTTCCTTTACTGTTGCTCTTTTATTTGACTGTGTGTTGGAGCAGAGGGCAGTCGGYCCCAGGAGGCCCCATTTGCATTGTGTTCGCTAAATTGGGTTATTTACAATGCAAGGCTGAAACTCATAAACCCGATGAGAATTCCTCAGTGGTAGCKGGGTCTGAGAGGGGGAGTCAGAGGGTTCTCCAGGGGCTGACGCAAGCTGCCCAATCACCCCTAGCTTTATGGGCTAAAAGACAGGGTTAAACAGTGGACGAACACACAAGAACAGGACACATACTAGAGTGACAAGGAGAGATTAAGCATTACGATCGGTGGGTTTGATGGGAAGCAAGTTAGCCAGACCATTGAAGAACGAAGAACTTCAGAGTTTTGAACTGTAACTGAACTTTTGTCTATGTTTAAGTATCATATCACATTCACAAMAAACTGAAAACATCAGCCCATGGGAAAGACTGGGTGAGGCAGGTTGTAACATACGTTTGGTAGTGAGTGGTAGAATAGCTTTGCATTTAGGCAAAGATTGACCTCTGGTTTAGTTTCTTGATTGTGTCAATATGYTTTTCATCCAAGGAGCTTGAAGTAAGAAATTAACAAAAGTACATAGTCACAGCAGGACGATTAATGTATTGTCTATTGTGAAGTATTGTAATTCTAATCAAGAGGAAACTATTAGGTGCTAAGCTATCCTCCCTGAATGGCAGGTCAAAACATTTCCTACACCAATACCCAGAGACATTTCTCAAAAACGCTCCAAATTGCGCTCACGTTTCGCTTGACCCTTCGCCTCGGCAAACTCTGAAATTATATTCAAGGTTGGGTGTTGCTATGTTAAATTAGGGGGGTTTATCTCTTGGTGGGACAGGAATTGTAGCTGGAGGGGGAGAGCGAGCYTGATTGATCGGCCCAACTTCCTGCCGGAGAAAGGTTTGATTAATGGCGGACCACTCGGCAAAACACACCAACTGTGAGGAGAGATAACTACCAATACAAAGAGCAAATTACTGTCTCTACTGTAGCAATTAACCTCGGAGACTCCCTCCAAAATCCCTCTCTTCTGTTCGGCTACCTCACACTAACTCACTCCAACCACAATGGTCCTTGTCTGTGAATCACTTCCCTGTTTTTAGGGCTTGAATTTAGGGTTACTTTCTAGTTGAATTAGCTGTTTGTGAAGATGTATGGGTGAATTACTGTCAGTTTTTTTTTAAAGGTGCCTCATTGTGGAATGTGCAGTTGTGTTCTTGCTCATCCCTTTTAGGATGGTTACCTAAATAGTGTTTCAGTGAAGTGTATGGGGTGGAATAATTGCTTGTCATAAGAGAAGATACAAATGAGGTAAAAGAGCAGTGACCTGTGTGTGATTTGCAAGAGGATGTTTTGTTTCCTCTTCAGTGTGCAGTTTTCAGGGGCTTTAGCATGTTACTCTCATCCATGTTACTCTCATAACATGTTACTCTCATCCAGTGTTGGATAGTAGTGAACTACATGTAGTTCAACTAGTAATTACATTTAATTTAGCAGTAGCTTGGTGGTAGTTTATCTAAATCCCAATCTAGGTAGTGTTTTCAGTAGTTCATTACTTTTTTTTGGCATGTACTGGTGTAGCTAACTACTGGAACTACACACTACTCTTTTTGCAAAAATAAAATAAAATGTGTAAAATAGGCAATAATTTCCTTTCTTTGAAACATAGCTTTTGTGTTTAATAGGCTAAATGACACATTCTGTTAACATATGACCCCGAAGTGACTTGTCCTTGCAATTTGTAGTCTATGACATTTCAGATTTACATATGAAAATGTTTCACTAAGTAGTTTGCAGCTTTAGTGTAGCTTAACTTCTTCCAGTGTGAAGTAATTGGTAGCTTAGTAAACTACATTTTCAGAGTAGCTTCCCCAACACTGCTCTCATTACTCTCAAAGAATTAGTGGGTGTGCTGACTTGTCCCCAATGCAGATGGGGTATTATTTATTGACTGTAGTAGGAAAATACAATATGAAGACATGAAAAGCGTTAGTAATACTGGTGTTTGTGGGGTCAAATGTAGAAACATTCTACTCGARTCAACTACTCCATGTTAATTGAAGTTGCCCACAAGTTTTGTGTAGCTAGATACCATAATCATGCGTTCCAATTGAGGATAACAATAATTACAGGACTCAAGCTTTTCATAATCAGTCATATCTGACTCATACAAAGGTAATGGCTGTCTATGATATCAACAAATATTTCTTGTCATAAATTATTCAACCATAATGAAACAAATGTTATTTCAAGAAAATTTGATGAGAAACATGTGCTTGAATGTCAGAAGGATTTATGGATTCCCCACTGATGACCTTTTTACTTCTCTGTGCATAAAAAACAGAGTGCACCCTTGTCTGACATCATTCTGTTATACACCCAACAGAGGTCTGGGGTCTGTTTACTACAACATATCCAGAAACGTGTGTGTTTACCATACAAAGCACTGTTTACAGACACTATGTCATAGAACTGTGAACTATGGAAAATATGTGTTTTATTCCCTGCTGCACTGTAAGACGGTCTGGACATGTCTAACTCAATAAGTGCCCTTTATCATCAGTTCCATGTGTGGTTGTTATGTTCTTTTCTCATTGTTTCCCTAGAAAGGTGAAATTCTATAGCTTAACAGTCCATAGACCACACAGTGTGSAATTTAAAGGGCGTAGGTAATCTTATTAAAATAGCATGTCGATTTCCACACAGGGCCATGTCCAGGGCATGATGAGAAGACGTTGCATTTATCTCCTCAATTACTTTATTAGATTTTGAATAAATAGTGCAAATCTAATCATGAACAATAAATCACGTACAATTAATGTTTGATGAACCGGGGTTGAAATACCAGGGCAGTTGTAATATGAACGAATGCTGCACTTTYGTCCCATTACCAACTGTCAACATGGCTTTATAATAAAACCATCTAGGCAGGGCACATATTGTTATGACTAGTGTTAGAAGGGTTKTTTTTATTATTAAACCCGACCTCTGTCCTGGATCAGGCCTTATTGGTTCACAACGTGACAAAGATAGGTGCGCTAAATGTTTAGGAAAGCTGGTGGAATAATACTATGTGCTTTTTGACAGCTTAAATATTGACCTGTCGTCCCAGCCAATCTGTTTTGTATAGACTTTGCCATGTGGGCTGCAACCAATATGGGCAATTACACTACAAGGCGTAAACCTCCAGTCACAGTTATCAGACATTTCCCTGTCTAGACTAAAAGGGAATTAAACTGGTCCAGTTCATCTTTTTTGTAGGTTTAATTATCTTAAAAACAATACAATGGTTTAGAAACCAAACCTGAAAGCACAAATAATCATGAGCCATATGTCGTTTTCTAAACAAACAGACATGACCACAACCAAGACCCACATATTTCCGATCCAGTTTGTTCGCATGAACTTGATTTAAGACAAAAAGGAAACGATATTTAAAGTTTTGATTCTCCATGTTTGGGGTAATCTGGTGTAAACAGAAGTTATAACCACAGGGAGGCTGAAGGGGACCTTGGACTGAGAACAGGAAGTTCCATAGTGCTATGGATTTATGAAGTGAGAAGCACAACTGTCCTAAGAACCGTGCAGTATTGTGAGGAACYTTTTTTGAAGTGGCATGTCTTTCCCCTCCTTATTCTGTCTTGACCTTTACAGCAGCCAACAACTTATTTGGGTGGCCACTCACCCATGGGGTTTAGCTGTCTGACGCTCCTCCTCTATATAAAGATGACAAATACGCACCCAATACCTCATAACAGAATACTCTTGCTGTAAATGTATTTTTCCATGTATCGTACACACATTGGTACAATGTGACAGATGATAGGCCTCATTTTTCATAGAGCAATTGTGGGACTTGGAGATTAGTTTTACACACTCCTCCTCCAATGTGCCCGGTTTAATTTGGGCTTCTCTGCTATGGCGTGTTTACTCTGATTCCACACCCCTCAGCTGGAGGCTTCACTCCACATGCCATTTCCTTTTCTCTCCCTCAAGACTTCACAGTCCTTTCTTATTAGTCTGCCTCTAAACAGCTGCCATAGCAGGAGGGGAATAGATTTCAGCAACATCCCAGTGACTTTCAACAGCATTATCACAGGGYAAAAAACAGCATTATCACAGGAAAGAGAAACAAATGAAAATGTAGACTGAGAATCACATGACTGAAAAAATAACAAAAGCACACAGTCACAGCAGGACGATTAATGCATAGTCTATTGTGAAGTATTGTAATTCTAGTCAAGAGGAAACCATATGTCATGGCTTCTGGTTCCTGATTCAGTCCAAAATCATGGTTCTGGTTCCACATAGCACAAGTGGTGACAATGAGGTCGATCGTCACAGTTAAGTTGCTGTCTCTAGTTTAGTTGCAGTAGTTAGCTGTCTCTACTTAGTTGCAGTAGTTAGCTGTCTCTAGTTTGTTGCAGTAGTTAGCCTGTCTCTACTTAGTTGCATAGTTAGCTTCCTACAGTTGCAGTAGTTAGCTGTCTCTACTTAGTTGCAGTAGTTAGCTGTCTCTACTTAGTTGCAGTAGTTAGCTGTCTCTACTTAGTTGCAGTAGTTAGCTGTCTCTATTAGTTGCAGTAGTTAGCTGTCTCTACTTAGTTGCAGTAGTTAGCGTCTCTATTAGTTGCAGTAGTTAGCTGTCTCTACTTAGTTGCAGTAGTTAGCTGTCTCTACTTAGTTGCAGTAGTTAGCTGTCTCTACTTAGTTGCAGTAGTTAGCTGTCTCTAGTTAAGTTGCAGTAGTTAGCTGTCTCTAGTTAGTTGCAGTAGTAGCTGTCTCTAGTTAGTTGCAGTAGTTAGCTGTCTCTACTTAGTTGGCAGTAGTTAGCTGTCTCTACTTAGTTGCAGTAGTTAGCTGTCTCTACTTAGTTGCAGTAGTTACTGTTCTACTTAGTTGCAGTAGTTTAGTGTCTTACTTGTTGCAGTAGTTAGCTGTCTCTCCTTAGTTGCAGTAAGTTAGCTTGTCTCTACTTAGTTGCAGTATATTCTTTTTAGCTGATCTCAATAGCTTCTGGACATCAGAACAGCAATCACTAACCTCGATTTGGATGAGGATTTCTACTTCAACGAGTCGGAGGCGCAGGACACACTGCTCACCGCGGACCAGGCCCTAAAAGGCTGCATAAGAGAGGTCGATATGCGGGCTTGACTGACAAAACTACATCGACGAGTACATAAACCGCCAAACTGGACGAGTGCCGTTCAAGACTATCCTATCAACGAGACCTGAAGAACTGTAGTGTCCTATGTTTTCTCGGAGTCGTGGCTGAACAAGGACATTATACACGGCTCTTTCCATAACAGACTGACCTGGTGAATCGACGTGAAAGCTATGATTCCTTATTGATGTCACTTGTTAAATCCACTTCAATCAGTGTAGATCAGGTATTCCCAAACTGGGGTACAATGCCGTCGGGGGTTACGCCAAATAAAATAGTGATATATATATTTTTTTTATCAATTTATAAATAAATAAAAATTCAAGTTATTCACATTTTCAAATATTCCATTCATATTTTTCAACGGGGCTATACATTTGGGTGAGTTTTTTTTCTCGCCTGAGTACTCGTTTCACTGCCAAAAATTAAATTCAACCATCTAGTGTTCAGGGAAATAACAACACAATGTCAAATACAGGTAGCCTAGCCAAATAATTAACATCCAATCATATTAACCGTTAATTCCTCATGACCGTTGTGCAGGTCTGATCGGCAACTACAGAAAATGTTTGGTTGTGGTTATTGCTGCCAATGGAGGGTGAACCAGTTATTAAATCTAAGGGTTCACATACTTTTTCCACCCTGAACTGTGAATGTTTAATAAAGACATGAAAACCTATAATTGTTAGTGTGTTATTAGTTTAAACAGATTGCGTTTGTCTATTGTTGTGACTTAGATGAAGATCAGATCAYGTTAAATGACCAATTTTTGCAGAAATCCAGGTAATTCCAAAGGGTTCACATACTTTTTCTTGCCACTGTAATTATGCTTGCTGTCCCGGATATGGCTGGGAGAAAAGGCCCAAAAAACTATACAGTGACATAATCAGAAGCCACTGCCAGATTTCTGGATTGGGCTGCGCTCAGAGTATCCTGGCTTGGCAAATCGCGCTGTTAAGACACTGATACCCTTTGCAAGCACATACCTATGTGAGAGTGGATTCTCAGCCCTCACTAGCATGAAAACTAAATACAGGCACAGACTGTGTGTGGGAAATGATTTATGACTGAGACTCTCTCCAATACAACCCAACATTTCAGAGTTATGTGCATCCTTTCAAGCACACCCTTCTCATTAACCTGTGGTGAGTTATTCACAATTTTCAATGAACATTACAGTTTTATATGTAAGATGGCTAAATAAAGAGCAAAATTATTGATTATTATTATTTGTGCCCTGGTCCTATGAGAGCTCTTTGTCACTTTCCACGAGCCGGGTTGTGACAAAGACTCACACTCATTCTTATGTTTAATAAATGTATCGTATAACGTGTGTGTGGCAGGCTTACAATGATGGCAAAAAACAACATTTGCGAGTGCGCTGACCCTGGTGATAGAGGGGCTGGAGCTGGAGGTTGAATGTTTGGAGACAATAAAAAGTTTGGGAACCGTTGGTGTAGATGAAGGGGAGGAGACAATTCAGAGGGTAAATGGACAAGACAAACAATTMAAGTGCCTTTGAACGGGGTTTGGTAGTAGATGCCAGGTGCTCCGCTTTGTGTCAAGAACTGCAACGCTGCTGGGTGTTTCACACTCAACAGTTTCCAGTGTGTATCAAGAATGGTCTACCACCCAAAGGACATCCAGCCAACTTGGCACAACTATGGGAAGCATTGGAGTCAACATGGATCAGCATCCCTGTGGAATGCTTTCGAAACCTTGTAGAGTCCATGTCCCGACAAATTGAGGCTGTTCTGAGATGGTGCAACTCAATATTAGGAAAGTGTTCCTAATATTTGGTATAATCAGTGTACATCTAGCTTGTTTTTCTATGCATCAGCAGGACAGAACGTCAGTGTCGGGTAAGCTAAAGGGGGAGGTGTGTACTCTTTGTTAACCGCTTGTGCGCAATCTCTAATATTAAGGAAGTCTCAAGGTTCTGCTCGACTGAGTTAGAATACCTAACCTGTAGACTATTTACTATGAGAGTTTTCATCTATATTCTTTGTAGCTGTCTATTTACAACCACAAACCGATGCTGGCACTGACRGCACTCAACGAGTTGTATAAGGCCATAAGAAAACAAGAAAATGCACATCCAGAGGCGGCGCTCTTTGTGGCCAGTGATTTTAATGCAGGGAAAATTAAATCCGTTTTACCTCATTTCTACCAGCATACCACCTGTGGAACTACATGGAAARGAAATATACAGTAGATCACCTTTAATCTACACACAGAAACACAAAGAAAGCCCTCCCTCACCCTCCATTTGGCAAATTTGACCATAACTCTCCTCCTGATTCTTGCTTACAAAAAAAACGCAAACAGGAAGTACCAGTGGAAGTGATCCTATGAAGCGGATGCTAGGCTACAGGACTGTTTCGCTAGCACAGACTGTAATATGTTCCCGGATTCATCCGATGGCATTGAGGAGTTAACCACATCAGTCACTGGCTTCATTGAAAAGTGCATTGACGACGTCATCCCCACAGTGACCGTACGTACATACCCCAACCAGAAGCCATGGATTACTTGCAACATCCGCATTGAGCTAAAGGCTAGTGCTGCCGCTTTCAAGGTGTGGGACACTAATCCGAATGCTTAAAAGAAATACCRCTAAGCCCTCCGACGAACCATCAAACAGGCAAAGTGCCAATACAGGACTAAGATCAAATCCTATTACACCGGCTCTGATGCTCATCGGATGGGGCAGAGCTTGTAAACTATCACGGATTACAATGGGAKACCTAGCCGAGAGCTGCCCAGTGACGCGAGCCTACCATATGAGATAAATGCCTTCTATGCTCGCTTCGAGGCAAACAACACTGAACCATGCATGACAACACCAGCTGTTCCGGACGACTGCATGATCACGCTCTCCGTAGCCAATGTGGGTAAGACCTTTAAAACAGGTTAACATTCACAAGGCCGCAAGGCTAGACGGATTACCAGGATGTGTACTTAAACATGCGCTGACCTGCTGGCAAGTGTCTTCACTGACATTTTCAACTTCTCCCTGACCCAGTCTGTAATACCTACATCTTTCAAGAAGACCACCATAGCCCCTGTGTCCAAGAACGCCAAGGAAACCTTTCTAATTGACTATCGTCCCATAGCGCTCACATCTGTTGCCATGAAACACTTTGCATGGCTGGTCATGGCTCACATCAACATCATCATCCCAGACACCCTGTACTCACTCCAATTTGCGTACTGTCCCAATACATCCACAGACGACACAATCTCTATTGCACTCCACACTTCCCTTTCTCCCCTGGACAAAAGGAACACCTATGTGAGAATGTTGCACCATAGTGCATTCCAAGCTAAGAACCCTGGTGCTGAACACTTCCCTCTGCAACTGGATCCTGGACTTCCTGATGGGTCACCCCCAAGTGGTGAGGGTAGGRAACAACAAATCCACCATGCTGACCCTCAACACGGAGGCCCCTTAGGGGTGTGTGCTTCGTCCCCTCCTGTACTCCCTGTTCACCCACAACTGCSMGGCTGCGCATGACTCCAACACCATCATTAAGTTTGCTGACGACACAACGGTCGTATGCCTGATCACCAACAATAATGAAACAGCCTGTAGGGAGGAGGTCAGAGACCTGGCAGTGTGGTGCCAGGACCACAACGTCTCCCTTACCTCCCATTCACATCAATGGGGCTAAAGTGGAGCGGGTCCTTCAAGTTCATCGGTGTCCACATCACTAAGGATCTATTATGGTTAACACATATCAATACAGTCGTGAAGGCACAACTTCCCCCTCAGGAGCCTGAAAAGATTTAGCATGGGCCCTCAGATCATCAACAAGTTCTACAGCTTTCTAGTGCGTATGGCCCAGTACATCACTGGTGCTGAGGTCGCTGTCATCCAGGACCTCTATACCAGGCAGTGTCAGAGAAAGGCCCTAAAAATTGTCAAAGACTCCAGCCACCCAATACATAGCGGCACCAATGCACCATGTCTAGAACCAARAGGACCCTGAAAAGCTTCCACCCCCAAGCCTTAAGACTGCTAAATAGCTAGTTAAATTGTTAAATAGTTAACCAAGTAGCGATCCGCATATCTGCATTGACTCTTTTTACACTAACTTTTGTGACTCATCACATACGCTGCTGCTACCGTTTTATTATCTATCACTTTATTCCTGTATGTAAATATCTACCTCGATTACCTCGGAACCCTGCACATTGACTCGGTACTGGTACCTCATGTACATAGCCAAGTTATCATTACTCATTGTYTATTCATTATTACGTGTTTACTTTTCTATTATTTCTCTATTTTCTTGTTGGGAAGTGCCCAACAATGCAGTAAGCATTTCACTGTTAGCCTGTACCTGTTGTTTATGAAACATGTGGCAAATAACATTTGTTTCGATTTTGATCTCTAGTTAGTTGCAGTAGTTAGCTGTCTAGTTAGCTYCAGTAGTTAGCTGTCTCTGTACATAGTAGTGGACATGAGGCCTCAGGTTTTGCACTGAAGTTGGACATTTGTAGTAATGTCATTGGGGTTGGTAGAAGTCAAAGCTTAAAGCAGTGAAGAGGAGGCCCGGTGGAGGGATGTCCCTTTGTTTGTTTAAAGGGCAGGGAAATCAATGGCCCTTGGTTTTGAGTCATGAATCTGACCTCTCATGTTGGCACTTGTATCAATCATGACTGAGCTTGGTTCTATGCCTCTATGCCTCACTGCTCGTCACATTTGTCTCTTCTGGCTCAGGATGTCTTAAGCTATTCTCAGATGCTAGTCAGTACTTCATGCCAGATGTCCATTAATGAACAAATAACAAACGTCAACATCCATCCCTGGTTGTGTACTTTGTTGGAGGCAAGCTAATAGTCATAAGATATAAATTGATTGAACAGTTAGAGGGCTACCATTACTGTAAACTAATAAAAAAATAAKAWAATAAACTGCATTATCCTAAAATATTATTAGAGGATGAGCCAGCTTTGAATGTAAAACAGGTAAGGGCCAAAAACCAGCCATACACATGAGAAAATGTATTTGTGTCGTACTGATACTACCCGTTCCACACACAAACCCTACTTTCATGGACATCTTAGGACTGCAGCCCTACAGTCACTATCCCATCTTATCGATCCTGTTACAGATCCTGGCGATTCAAAACTCAACCAAAATATAAACGCAACATGGAAAGTGTTGGTCCCATGTTTTATGAGTTGAAATAAAATATCCRAGAAARGTTCCATACGCACAAAAAGCTTATTTCTCTAAAATGTTGTGCACAAATTTGTTTACATCCCTGTTAGTGTGCATTTTTCCTTTGCCAAGAGAATCCATCAACATGACAGGTGTGGCTTATCAAGAAGCTGATTAAACAGCCCGATCATTACAAAGGTGCACCTTGTGCCGGGGACAATAAAAGGCCACTCTAAAATGTGCAGTTGTGTCACACAACACAGTGCCACAGATGTTTTGAGGGAGCGTGCAATTGACATGCTGACTGCAGGAATGTTCACCAGAGCTGTTGCCAGAGAGTTTAATGTTAATTTCTCTACCATAAGCCGCCTCAACGTCATTCTAGAGAATTTGGCAGTTCGTCCAACCGGCCTCACAATCAGAGACCACGTGTAACCATGCCAGCCCAGGACCTCCAAATCTGGCTTCTACATCTGTGGGATGATCTGAGACCAGCCACCTGGACAGCTGWTGAAACTGTGGGTTTGCACAACCGAAGAATTTCTGCACAAACTGTAAGAAACCGTCTCAGTGAAGCTCATCTGCGAGCTCATCATCCTCACCAGGGTCTTGACCTGACTGAAGTTCYACATCGTCACCGARTTCAGTGGGCAAATGTTCACCTTTAATGGCGCCTGGCACGCTGGAAAAGTGTGCTCTTCAAGGATGAATCCTGGCTTCAACTGTACCGGGCAGATGGCAGACAGTGTGTATAGCATCATGTGGGCGAGCGGTTTGCTATTGTCAACGTTGTGAACAGAGCGCCTCATGATGGCAGTGGGGTATGGRATGGGCAGGCATAAGCTACAGACAATGAGCACGATTGAATTTATCAACAGCAATTTGAATGCACAGAGATACAGTGACGAGATCCTGAGGTTCATTGTCGTGCCATTCAGTCGCCGCCATCACCTCATGTTTCAGGACGYAAATGCACGGCCCAATGTCGCAAGGATCTGTACACAGTTCTTGGAAGCTGAAAATGTCCCAGTTCTTCCATGGCCTGCATACTCACGAGACATGTCACCCAATGAACATGTTTGGGATGCTCTGGATTGACGTGTATGACAGCGTGTTCCAGTTCCCACAAATATCCAGCAACRTCGCACAGCCATTGTGTTGCGCTGCATGAGGAAAATGGTGGTCACACCAGATACTGACTGGTTTTATGATCCACGCCACTACTTTTTTTGTATCTGTGACCAGCAGATGTATATTTGTAATCCTAGTACATTTACATTTAAGTCATTTAGCAGACGCTCTTATCCAGAGCGACTTACAAATTGGTGCATTCACCTTATGATATCCAGTGGAACAACCACTTTACAATAGTGCATCTAACTCTAACATGTAATCCTAACATCTCTCTAACATGCATCTAACTCTAACATCTAACATGTAATCCTAGTCATCGTAAGGTGATATTTGCCAAACTGTTTAATTTTATTAAGAGAAAATTACAATGTGCAGTTCAGTGATAGGTTACCCCTCCCATGTTAGCTCACACAAATATGTTCTTTGGCACTTTAAAAGATTGTAAATATTGGTCTAAGTCGGTCATATCAWTTTGATATTATCTGCTTGTTCCAACTTCAATAGCAGTGACAGATGAATAGGAACAGGCCAGCTCTATTGGAATGCCATTCAACACAATCACTGAGACAACAATAGTGCCAGTTGGTCAATGGTGCCAGTTGGTCATTCCGGACACACACACACCATTGAATTACATATACACTGAACAGAAATATCAATGCAACATGCAAAAATGTCTCAGATTTTACTGAGTTACAGTTCATTTAAGGAAATTCATTAGGCCCTAATCTATGTATTTAACATGAAAAGTACCTAAATTCGAATATGGGATTGAGAGCCAATACAACCAACAAAAGGCATCATTCAAGAATGATGACTAAAACAATAGAGCCTAGGTTGGAAGATTCACTGTCAAGGCCCACCATTGACAACTAGACTAATTACTAGGTAATGGCCATTATCCTTCTCTTTCACACAAAGATTGGAACTGTGGATCACAGCATCGGCCATACATACAGATCAGCCAGCCCTGTCTAACACACAGAAATGTAGGTATTACAACAATGCAAAGGCATGCAGCAKCATCAATCTGTCACCCAATAAACTTCCTAACGTGGTACAACTTGAAAGCATGAACGTTTCATTTCCTTAATGGACTTGTGACTAACATTTTGACATCTTCTCTGAAGATGCACCTCAAGCCAAGATGCACCTCAAGCCATCAGCATAAAAAATMTGTATTCACAGGGACCAGCGTCAGAGCGGGCAGAATGAGCAGAGATTACAATCTGGCAGCGTGGAAGTGGCAGGGCTGAGTATTTGTAGAGGTCTTGATTATGGAATAGGTTGCAGCTGGTGGGGATCTGCTCTGACTCCAGCACACCTGTCTCCGCCCACACAATCACACACACACAGAGAGGGAGGGGGAGAGAGTACTGGGTGAGTGGTGGCAGGTCAAGGAGACACAGGYTGAGCAGTAGAGGGCGTTGCAGGAGCAGATGTGACAATTTGACCGTTCAGACACAAGTCGCATGGACAGGAATCAGATTTGTATCTMATTTCAAACCAGGTTTGAAATGTGGATTGAAATATTTGATAAAATGAGCTTTATGGCAGTTCAGACAGCAGGAAAAGAACAGATTCGAATCGGATATGCCCAAAACAGTGATCTGAGTCATTTCAAAATGCAAGTGTGAACAAGGCTTTAGAGGCATTCCCAAAAAGTATTCTGTCAGCTTTGAGGCAACTGTTATAGTCAGTGAGTGTTCAAASCCATAGAGACGAAGCTGCCATGTTTGCTTAGAGTGTTTTAACTGATTTTGAATCAGTTGGATTCTGTTGGAGTTGATATTTCAACATATCGCGTCTACCTCTACTACAGCATATGGGTTCCACAGCCTTGAGCTGTGTGAGAGACAACCCGTGAAACATCAAGATGTTTGGACAGATTCCACTGTGTTTCTTGCACCGTATTTATACATTTATCCAATTGAAAAGTTAAAGTTAGAATCCTTAGTTGCTACATCCGCTTTTTTACGTACTTATACATTAATGATATGCTGCATACCCATTGATTCTTGAAGAATATAACTTTGAAATGTCTCTTGACCTTAGTTCAACTGTCATGCCCTATTAGAACCCTTATTTTACAAGCCACTTTTGTTACAACGTAAATGTAAACAAACACTATATAGCCTCAAAACATATTTAAAACCATACATTTGATATCATGGATGGTCAGTCCTTACATCCATAGCTCTGTCTATGAATTTGAGAGCGGTTACATTTCACCTGCCCCATCCCGTAGCTTTTTAGCAAAACAGGGGCGGTGAATACTCTTTAACTTAATTTAAAAAAAAATCACTTTCTGTATGTTCCTTTTCCCAGAAGACCGTGAGTCTCTCAGCACCAGCATATGATAGGAGTCTTCCTGTGTGTTTTAAAATGTCTCAAAGCCAATAAATCATTTAGAGATAACAAAACAGTGGACTCTCCAGGATGTGTATCAAGAATCYATGTTTGTTAAAAAAAAGTCAAAGCTCAGTGTGGGCAAGTCATTGATTCCCAATATGTCAGTGTCTCACCTGCTGCTGTAAGTAGTCCACAGTTCTCTTGAAAAAKCTCTTAATTTCTAGATACATGCAATCAATGGTGCTCTCTGTCCCATAAAATTGGTTTGTTTTTGTTGTGACTGTTAAAGAATTAGAAAGAGTACAGTGTTGTGCCACAGAGGGGTGTCATTACCATAAAAAATACATTTCAGTCAATAGTTTATCTAGGAACTGTAATGTCCTCATAGGACATTTGAAATGTAGTGCCTGTTGAAGTTCATCAAGCTCAGTTGTAAATTGGACCTGCAGTGGATTGACATTGGTTTGGTATTTGAATATATTTCTAAGGCTGTCAAGTTCCATCAGAAACATTTTATTCAAGGCTTACTGTGACTGGTTAATGTATTAGATTCATTGGCCTGCAGTTCACATAACAGGAAATCAAATCCAGTTTTTTGCTCCAATCGATTTGCGGTAATTGGATTTTGTCATTGTCACAGTTGTTGATCCTTTTATTAGTCCTCGTTAAAATGGAGGTGAACGTCGGTCGAGACAAGACTGCTCATCTGCCATCTTCCCAGCTTTAATAGCCAGGGTCGAGAGAAGTGGTCTGCGTCCGAAATGGCATCCTATTCCCTATATAGTGCACTATTTTTGACCAGAGCCATTTGGCCCCTGGTCAAAAGTATTGCACTATAAAGGGAAAGGGGGGCCTTTTTGGACAAAGCTATAGACTACTGATTGGAGAGGATAACAACATCGCTGGGATTAAATGAAAAACCTGACTTTAGGATCAATACAACTAATCTACCTCAACACAATTAGCAAGATAACTACACTCTTAGAAAAAAATAAGTCATCTAGAACCTAAAAGAGTTRTTTGACTGTCCCCATAGGAAAACCTTTTGAAGAACCCTTTTTGGTTCCAGGTAGAACCCTTTTCACAGAGGGTTCTTTCTACCTGGAACCAAAAAGGGTTCTCCCACATTCTTTCCTATTGAKCCCCACTATAAAATAAATAACAAAACATGCCAAAAAAGCTGCTGTGTTGATCAATGTACATGTAACCAGGTCAAAAATCTGACCTACYGTTAGCAACACTCCCTCGAAGGGAAATAGAGCCTGCGAGAAGAGCCCTGTGGCTTCAGGCTATTCGGAGTGGGAGTGTGGAAACCGGGTTTCCAAGTATAGCTATGTGTATGGAAAACCTTTAATCACAGAGAAGACATTTTATTGGCAAGAAAACAAGAAAATTAGGTTTGYAAAATGTCCCGTATTTGCTGTGAGCCAATGGGGTAACCTAGGTAACAGCCAAAGTACCTTTTTGAAACCCTAAGAGTGTATGTTATGAGCAATTTAGGGASTTATCTGGCTAATTATATTCTGTTAGATTACGTATGAACTGCATGATTGTCAGTGTATGAATACTAAGACAGAAATCTGCTACATCAGGCTACCATTTCTCTTATCATACTATTCTCTTAGACACAAATTGAATCAGATACATTAACTGTTACTCCTCACTCCCTGCTGTGTGCATTGTCTGAAACATACTGTGGGAGGGGAAKTGGACTGTTTGATTGAATACGGAGAAAATGTAATTAGCAGTTTCCCAAAACTGTGTACAAATTTAACTTGGGGTTCCAAAGGTCAGATGTAAACCCATTACATGGCTTTTGTTCTCCACTGATGTAGTTTTGTAATGTTTTTTTAACTCCCTCACTTTATTTGTCTCTTTCATTGCACTATTTTATATCTAACAGAGCTATCTATCTCTTAATCTCTGTATATGTGTATGCTGTCTGCCTAATGTCTCCATTAATTATGAATAGTTCTTCAAGATTGTATTATTTTATATATTAAAAGTCAATTTGCAGAGAACATAAATGCATTAAAAACTCACAGCTATGAATTTTCTAGCTTCAAAATGAAGAGGGGGTACGTAGTGCGATGAACTCGTGAACATACAAACTAAGTTTATACGTATTGATGCAGACAAAGATGTTAGCGACTTCAGTGGGTTGAACAACTTTAGTTTTTTAAAACCAATGCATTTACATAATTTAGCAGACACTCTTATCCAGAGCGACTTACAGGAGCAATTAGGGTTAAGTGCCTTGTTCAAGGGCACATCGACAGATTTTTCACCTAGTCGGCTCGGGGATTCTAACCATTGACCTTTCGGTTACTGGTCCAATGCACTTAACTGCTAGGCTTCCTACCGCCGATGCAGGCTACCTGCCTACCTGCCGCCATTGGATTAGTTTGAGTCATCCCAACTGGAAGAAGTGATGCCTTACAAGTTTAAAAGCCCTTTGTAGACGACGTCCATATTTTCCTCTGAAGCGTTTGCATGTCAACAGATACATTTGTATCATCTATGATTATTTGTACATCAGTTGTGAAACTGTCACACTGCAATGATTTTTCTTTTCATCAAACAAGTTAGATTTTTTTTTTCATGCATTAAAACAGTTACATGATAGTTACATGATAAGTAGGTCCTTATCTCTTTGGTCAATGAAGTGGTCACAGAAGYAGATAACATATTGCCAAATGTTGTTACAGCCTGAATTTCAAATGGATTACATTGAGATGTTTTATCACTGGCTGACTAACACTACCCCATAATGTCAAATTAAAAGCTGAAATGTCTTCAATCAATAAATATTCAACTCCTTTGTTAAGGCAAGCCTAAATAAGTTCAGGAGTAAGATGTGCTTAATTAACAAGTCACATAAGTTGCATGGACTCACTCTGTGTGCAATAATAGTGTTGAACATGATTTTTGAATGACTACTTAATTTCCAATGCCAATGCTAAGAAGGGCACATATTGGTAGATGGGTAAAAATAAAAAAGCGGACATTGAATATCCCTTTGAGCATGGTGAWGWTATTAATTACACTTTGCATGTTGTATCAATACACCCAGTCACTACAAAGATACAGGCGTCCTTCAGTTGCCGGAAGGAAACCGCTTAGGGATTTCACCATGAGGCCAATGGTGACTTAGTTTAATGGCTGTGATAGGAGAAAACTGAGGCTGGATCAACAACATTGTAGTTACTCCACAATATTAACCTAATTGACAGAGTGAAAAGATGGAAGCCTGTACAGAAAGCAAATATTCTAAAACATGCATCCTGTTTGCAACAAGGCACTGAAGTATACTGCAAAAAATGTGGCAAAGCAATTCACTTTTTGTCKTGAAAACAAAATGTTACAGTATGTTTGGGGAGAATCCGATACAACAGATTACTGAGTACCACTCTCCATACAGTGCATTCGGGAAGTATTCAGGCCCTTTAACTTTTTWAAATGTTGTTACCTTACAGCCTTATTCTAAAATGGATTCAAATGTTTTTTCCCCTCATCAATCTACACACAGGTTTTTAGAAATGATTGCAATTGAATATACAAAAGCATTTACATAAGTATTCAGACCCTTTACTCAGTGCTTTGTTGAAGCACCTTTGGCAGCGATTACAGCCTCGAGTCTTCTTGAGTTTGACTCTACAAGCTTGGCACACCTGTATTTGGGGAGTTTCTCCCATTCTTCTCTGCAGATCCTCTCAAGCTTTGGCAGGTCGGATGGGGAGCGTCGCTGCACCGCTATTTTCAGGTCTCTCTAGATATGTTCGATCGGGTTCAAGTCCGGGCTGTGGCTGGGCCACTCAAGGACATTCAGAGACTTGTCCCGAAGCCACTCCTGCATTGTCTTGACTTTGTGCTTAGTGTTGTTGTCCTGTTGGAAGGTGAACCTTCGCCCCAGTCTGAGGTCTGGAGCYCTCTGGAGCAGGTTTTCATCAAGGATCTCTTTGTACTTTGCTTCATTTATCTTTCCTGCAATCCTAACTAGTCTCCTAGTCCCTCCCTCTGAAAAACATCCCCACAGCATGATGCTGCCTCGACCATGCTTCTCCAGATGTGACGCTTGGCTTTCAGGTCAATGAGTTCAATCTTGGTTTCATCAGACCAGAGAATCTTGTTTCTCATGATCTGAGAGTCCTTTAGGTGCCTTTTGGCAAACTCCAAGCGGGCTGTCTTGTGCCTTTTACTGAGGAGTGGCTTCTGTCTGGCCACTCTACAATAAAGGCCTGATTGGTAGAGTGCTGCAAAGATGGTTGTCCTTCTGGAAGGTTCTCCCATTTCCACAGAAGAACTCTGGTGCTCTGTCAGAGTGACCATCGGGTTCTTGGTCACCTTCCTGACCAAGGCCCTTCTCCCCTGATTGTTCAGTTTGGCTGGGGCCAGCTCTAGGAACAGTCTTGGTGGTTCCAAACTTCTTCCATTTAAGAATGATGGAGGCCACTGTGTTAGTGGGGACCTTCAATGCTGCAAAAAGTTTAAGTACCATTCCCCAGATATCTGCCTTGACACAATCCTGTCTGGGAMCTCTACGGACAATTCCTTCAACCTCYTGGCTTGGTTTTTGCTCTGACTTGCAATGTCAACTGTGGGACCTTTTATATAGACAGGTGTGTGCCTTTTCAAATCATGTCCACTGGTCTGAATACTTTCCGAATGCACTGTACATTTTAAGTATAGTGGTGGCTGCATCATGTTATGGGTATGCTTGTAATCGTTAAGGACTGGGGAGTTTTTCAGGYWAAAAAAKKCAGAATGGAGCTAATTCCAGGCAAAKTACTAGAGGAAAACTTGGTTCAGTCTGATTTCCACCATACACTTGGAGATTAACTACACTTTCATCAGAACAAGAACCTAAAACACAAGGCCAAATCTACACTGGAGTTGCTTACCAAGAAGAAAGTGAATGTTCCTGAGTGGCCAAGTTACAGTTTTGACTTAAATCTYCTTGAAAATCTATGGAAAGYCTTTAAAATGGTTGTCAAGCAATGGTCAACAAACCATTTGACAGAGCTTGAAGAATTTTGAAAAGAATAATGGGCAAATGTTGCACAATCCAGGTGTGGAAAGCTCTTAGACACTCTCCCAGACATACTGACAGCTGTAATCACTGRCAAAGGTGATTCTAACATGTATTGACTCAGGGAGTTGAATACTTATCTAATCAAGATACATGAGTGTTTAATTTTTCATGCTTTTAATATATATATATATTTTTTTACAATTGTTAGAATTATTCTTCCACTTTGACGTTGCAGAGTATTTTGTGTAAATTGTTGACAAAAAATMACAATTCAATCCATTTTAATCCCACTTTGTAAAACAACAAAATGTGGAAAAAGTAATCGGGTGTGAACACATTTTTCCCAACTCAGAACTGACAGAAATGCCTTACGTTTCATTGTGCTCGTACAGATGGTGAATGTCAAACTTTTATGAACTTCACAAACATGATGATTCATTGTCCTMATCAACATGCCACGGCCCTGGAGAGAGAGGCTCTGGCTACTATGGACATGTGGGCATTCTTCGACTAAAGGTTACCAAGCATGCTTTTACTGATGTAGCTAGTTCCACTATGTATCTCAACCACTGTCATCATAGGTTCTTCAAATCACTGATTCTCAAGCGCTTGACTGAATTTACAGTTTAAGTAGATATTACAACTGCAAATAATGCAAATAGGATGAAGATCTAATCGGAAGAGCTGAACACAAAATMATCTTGTTRGCATTGCAGCATTATTTGATACGTTTACCAATGCAACGGCAGCAGAAACTGCTTGTGTAATTCTTTCCTTTTATCTTAATGGAAGCTGATAGCCAAAGGTGGAGGAAACGCTTCCATATCCATAACGATATGGCCTAATTGAGCCATATCGCTGTATGGAGTCACYGMAGACATGCTWGCGCTCCAAGAAGTCGCAGGTTCCCGGGGACAGGTCTTTATTAATAAAACAAAAGTCATCTTAATGATCTGAGGCACATCCGTTTCATCTCTAATGAGAAATGGGAAGAGTGACAGAAGAGGGCGTGGACAGAAGAGGGCGTGGACAGAAGAGGGCGTGGACAGAAGAGGGCGTCCACAGAAGAGGGCGTGGACAGAAGAGGGCATGGACAGAAGAGGGCATGGACAGAAGAGGGCGTGGACAGAAGAGGGCATGGACAGAAGAGGAAATGACAGAAGATGCTATGGCAGAGGTAATGTCAGAAGAGAGAAAGTCAAAAAATGGAAAATAGGCCTAATCCCAGCACAGTGCTCTGGAAACTTGCTCAGGGTGTCGAAGGGAACAGGTCACAGAGATTGTTACAGTAAGTTACAAAGTCTTTGCTATGCACTGTGCAGTCCCTTATCTGAAATGGGTCATCCTCCCCTTCGACTCGTTACCTGTCATCGGTTGTCATTTTGGACATGTGGGATATGATAATGATGATGTTCTGCTCTCATTACTTACAGTATTTCCAGGGCCCTGAGTTTTTCCTGACTATTGACCTGACAAACTAACTATACCAGACTTGGACCAGTTATACCTGACTAGATATAGTTATACCTGACTAGAACTAGTTATACCCGACTAGAACTAGTTATACTTTACTACACTCTTAGAAAAAAAAGGTTCTGGATAGAACCAAAAAGGGTTCTATCCTTACTTCATATATGGCATCCCTAAGGTTCTATATGTAACCGAAATTGATTCCATATATACCCAAGGGTTCAATATGTAACCAAATCAAATTGTATTGGTCACATACACATGGTTAGCAGATGTTAATGCGAGTYTAGCGAAATGCTTGTGCTTCTAGTTCCGACCATGCAGTAATATCTAACAAGTAATCTAACAATTTCACAACAACTACCTTATACACACAAGTGTAAAGGAATGAATAAGAATATGTTCATATAAATATATGGATGAGCGATGGCCGAACGGCATAGGCAAGATGCAGTAGATGGTATAAAGTACAGTATATACATATGAGATGAGTAATGTAGGGTATGTAAACATTATATAAAGTAGGTAGTGATACCTTTATTACATCAAGTTTTTAATTATTAAAGTGGCTAGAGATTTGAGTCAGTATGTTGGCAGCAGCCACTCAATGTTAGTAGAGATAGACTGTTTTTCAGTCTCTCGGTCCCAGCTTTGATGCACCTGTACTGACCTCGCCTTCTGGATGATAGCGGTGTGAACAGGCAGTGGCTCGGGTGGTTGTTGTCCTTGATGATCTTTTTGGRCTTCCTGTGACATTGGGTGGTGTAGGTGTCCTGGAGGGCAGGTAGTTTGCCCCCGGTGATGCGTTGTGCAGACTTCACTACCCTCTGGAGAGCCTTGCGGTTGTGGGCGGAGCAGTTGCCGTACCAGGCGGTGATACAGCCCGACAGGATGCTCTCGATTGTGCGTCTCTAAAGGTTTTTGAGGGTTTTAGGTGCCAAGACAAATTTCTTGAGCCTACTGAATTTGAATAGGCGGTGTTGCTCCTTCTTCACCACGTTGTCTGTGTGGGTGGACCATTTCAGTTTGTCAGTGATTTGTACACCGAGGAARTTGAAGRGTTCCACCTTCTCCACTGCGGTCCCGTCGATGTGGAWAGGGGGGTGCTATTTCTGCAGTTTCCTGAAGTCCATGATCAGCTCCTTTGTTTTGTTGACGTTGAGTGATATTTTCTTGGCACCACACTCCCAGGGCCCTCACTCGTCATTGTTGGTAATCAGTCCTACTACTGTTCTGTAGTCTGCAAACTTGATGATTGACACAGTCATGGGTGAAGAGCAGTTTGCTGATGTCAACGTTGTGAACAGAGTGCCCCATGGTGGCATTGGGGTTATAGTATGGGCAGGCATTTTATTGATGGCAATTTGAATGCACAGAAATACTGTGACAAGATCCTGAGGCCCAWTGTGAGGCCAATTTTATTGAGGTATGTTTGATCAACAGATGCATATCTGTATTCCCAGTCATGTAAAATCCATAGATTAGGGCCTAATGAATATATTTCAATTGACACATTTCCTCATATGAACTGTAACTCAGTAAAATCTTAGAAATTGTTGCATGTTGCATTTATGAGCATTTATTTTATTTTATTTTATTTTTTAAAACCTGTTTCACTTTGTCATTATTGGGTATTATGTGTAGATTGATGAGTAAAAACATTTTTTTTAATAAGGCTGTAATGTAACAAAATGTGGAAAAAGTCAAGTGGTCTGAATACTTTCCCAATGCACTGTAGCTAACAATGTCATTTTTCCATGTCGTTATTCAGATTTTGGAAGGTTTTCTTTATTCAATTCCTTCATTGTTCACATGTCTAGAGTTTACCCTGACAGAAGGGTACAACAAACTTAACCGAAATGTGTGTACAGTTGAAATGTTCATGGGATTTCTGCAGCAGATCATTTGTAAATTTGAAAAGGCTTGTATCTTAAGTGCCCACAAACAAGAAGGTCTGAACATAACCTGTCCCTTTGAGGATGTTCAAAGACTTTTAAAGTCATCCTTCTGCTCCCATGTCTCCAYATATCACAAACAGTGGGGTGTCACTCAAATATCACCTCTTCACATATGTGACAAGAACTGCAACATTTTTTTTCTCATGCTTAACAGTTTCATGTGTGTATCAAGAATGGTCCACCACCCAAAGGACATCCAGCCAACTTGACATAACTGTGGAAAGCATTGGAGTCAACATAGGCAAGCAACCCTGTGYAACACCTTGTAGAGTCCATGCCCCGACGAATTGTTCAGTACACCTAATGTATATAATGCATTTCAAATTATATGTTGTGACCTATATATAGATAACAGACTGACTACTGTCATTGTCATTTTTGTATTGTGCACATTATAAATARAAATCTAGGTATGAATTCTACATATTAAAGCCTTTTTCAAATGGAAGAATTTGAATGATCTTATCATGCGCTCAAACGTTAGTCAATAAACAGAACTAATTCACTMACAGTATGTCTACCATTGCTCATGATTTGTTTTTGGTGATGTGTTCTATCCATAGGACCAAAGGCTGTCCCCAAGCCCTCTCCACCAGTTTTGTCAGAGCCCTCTCTGAGAGCAGGTCCCAGTTCCACATTCAGTGAGGTGGTTACAATTCCTTGGCACAAACTACTCTCTAACCTCACTCTTGCAATGGAAGAAAAGAAGAGACCAAGCAAATCACTCGGAAGAGAGATGATTCYCATTGTCACTGCTGATCTACTGAGCAAAGAGACCAGGCCCGGAAGAGGAAAGSTGTGGCAATTTGCAAAAGAGATTGTAGAGAAATATCCCTGCTTGATGTAGTCATTGCGTGCTATGAATATGGGACCAAATACTTTACTTTACTTTTTATTACTTTAATACACATATTAAGTGGCTTTGTCCAAATACTTTTGGTCCCATAAAATGGGGGGACTATGTACAAAAAGTGCTGTGGAGGAGGAATAATGATCTGGGGCTGTTTTTCATGGTTCGGGTTAGGCTCCTTAGTTCCAGTGAAGGGAAATCTTAACGCTATAGCACACAATGACATTCTAGACGATTCTGTGCTTCCAACTTTGTGGCAACAGTTTGGGGAAGGCCCTTTCCTTTTACAGCAATGCCCCAGTGCACAAAGCGAGGTCCATACAGAAATGGTTTGTCGAGAATGGTGTGGAAGATCTTTACTGGCCTGCACAAAGCCCTGACCTCAACTCCATTGAATACTTTTGGGATGAATTGGAACGCCGACTGCGAGCCAGGCCTAATCGCCCAACATCAGTGCCCAACCTCACTAATGCTCTTGTGGCTGAATATAAGCAAGTACCCGCAGCAATGTTCCAACATCTAATGGAAAGCCTTCCCAGAAAAGTGGAGGCTGTTATACCAGCAAAGGGGGGACCAACTCCATATTAATGCCCATGATTTTGGATTAAAATGTTTGACGAGTAGGTGTCCACATACTTTTGGTCATGTAGTGTGTTTTCCATATATAAGAAAAAAAGATATGCTTTGTATATACATGCACTATTTTAACAACATTTCTGTATAAAAAGTGAAAAATGTACTGGCAAAAAATTACCGGTACAAATTATATTATTTTACAGCCAATTCCTTCAAATAAATTACAGAAAATGCTGTATAAACACAGTGACTGTCTGTTAACATACGGAGCTGATACTGTATGAAAAACAAAGCTGTGTAAACGATTCCAATACACAACCTATCATACCTCTAATTCAGATTGAATCATGATTTAATGGTGTTTAACTGCCTTTGGTTTATCACATCTCCAAAACTTCACCCAGAACACTGATTTCCTCCATACAATACCTTTCCAATAGCCCCTGAGTTCAGATATGTATTCATCTTAGCTTATGGGCTAGAGAGGCCACTGGGGTGCCCATCCACCAAAGGAGACATTTCAGCTCAACCATAACAGCTAAAGAGATTTCATCATACCCTTATTGTCCCCTCAAGATATGAATGCTACAGTTACATAAATGACCTTGCTTATTGGACAGCCTTATCCAGGACCACTGTGCACACGCTAAGGCTGTGTTTAGACAGGCAAACTAATTCAGATKTTTTTTTCACTAATTGGTCTTTTGACTAATCAGATCAGCACCGAAAAATATCTGATGTGAAAAGARTTGATGTGATTGGTCAAAATACCAATTAGTGGAAAAAATATCCGAATTGTGCTGCCTGTCTAAACACAGCCGTAGTTCTGTATCCTCCATCTCACATGGTCTTTGCCACAATTTAAAATTCCCCTCCACCAGTTCTTGCATTAGTAAGATACTAATAATTGTATTGCATCTAGTTTTAAATAATTTAACTTTTGGCTTAATTCATCATAAAAAGTGGGTGCCCTACTACTGTACATGCAAGGGATATATTCACACTACAGGTGCCATGTCAATACATTTTCAGACCATAGTGGCTGTGGATAAGCATTGCCAGGGTAGTTATATGTGTATGGAACTTTTATTGGWATCACAACTTGAAGGAAATTCAATAACATATTGTGAGAGAGCATACAACATATTGTTTTGATATTCAAAAAAATGCTAACTAACATTCAAGGTAATTTAGATGAGGTTTTGTTATTAATATAGCACACTGCCATAACACGGCACTGACTACAACGTCAATGTGAATGGATTGAAATGAATGAGAATGACTGCTCTGATCTGGCCTTTACAGTACAGTATATCCCACCTTTTATGTCTGTAGTGAATAGACTGCAGAATGGAGGGGAGGGCGAGTGAAGACAAGCAACCTGTCCCCTATTTATGTGAATTCATTTCTTTGCACATCCACTTTGATCCGCTTTTGATATCCACWAAATACAGTCAAATACAGTTTATGACGATGATGTTCATGAAAGAATAGTGGCTTGAATATGGTTATCAGATGTTATCATTCTAATTATTGACCATTCACCAGTAGTTAACCTTTCAGCATGCAAARATTGATTTGGTGAAAAGGTTGTTTTAAAATCTTAGTGTTCTAAATCTGAAGTCATTCAATATTGATTTCAACATCCATTTTTTTTCTATACAATTGCTGTGTATCACTTCAGCACATAGTTCTGTCATGCCTTGTACAATATCACTGACTGGTTCTGTCCCTTGGCTAGCTTTTTATCTGACCTGCTATTCATTACATAGACACCAACCCTCTCACATGCCACAAAAACATGATKTCAGATAAACTGTCAGTCTTAGTAAAGGGAAGGACGATAGGAAGGAGGAGGCGGTAGAGAGGACGGGGTTATGGCTTCCCCATCGCATCAGTGCAAGCCCTGCCATCACACAGTCTGTTTTGCTGAGCTGGCAGGCGGGAGGGGAAGCTCTGGGGACCTCTGAGCATGCTGCTTATCAGAGAGACACACATGGACCACAGATTCAATGACGCAATGAAAACCATGCCCTCTCTGATCACCCCTGGTACCGTCTCAAATGGCACCCTATTTCCTATTTAGTGCACCACTTTTGAACAGGACCCAGTAGGGAATAGGGTACAATTTGGGACACAGACCCGTCCCACATATCTCTACCACCTCCCCCCTTCATCAGTTGTTTTACATAACAATGAACTGTGCTGCATCATAAAGTGACTCAGATAATCAGACTGAAAGGGCTACTATAGTGAGCCCTACTTACTGTAATACCCCCTATGACCAAGTCTTTATTGAGACAGCCYTTTGACTCTGTTCTACCAGCACCATTGAGAGGGCTGGCCTGGTCTCTCACATAGGAAACTGAGGACAGTGCAGACTAATATACAGTAATGTGTCTGGCTTAATGGCTTGCCACAACACATACATGTCTTAACAAACATTTCCTAATTTGCTGTTAGTGATTTGTTGTCCATGTGCCCAAACTTGTTTAATCCCTTTTCCCTGATATATGAACCTGAACAGTAGAGGTTCATGTCAGGGTCAAAGGACATAACGGACTCCTTCCTCGGCTCATTATAAAGCTAGTTTAATGGATGATAGAGTTTTACAGGAATCTTACATACACTTTTTGGATTATCCAAAAGTAAATATATGGAAAAGTACAATTATGAAGATGTACAGTAGGTGTGTGTACTGAATGTATAGCAGTGAACTGTTAGCACAGCTGTGTCCAATTAAAAATGTAACAACTCTCAGTCCTTCTCTGTGTGTTCATGCATGCATATGCTCATGAAAGATAACACATTTTTTGGGTGAAAATATGGCAATTAAATCGCAGTAGGGCTCGCTTTTCCCAGCGCCACATGTGTTCTGGGATTCGAAGTCTCGAAGCAAAAATGCTGTAAGCACATTGCATGCTTGTTTTTGTGTACCACAAAGCTGAATACATTATGTGGCTGGAATAAGAGTACAACATTGAATCACAGAAAGGCCACAATGGTGTAGACCAGGGTATTGGTTATTTGGGAAAATCCTGATCTTGTCTGATCTTTGGCTGAGGACCAGATGCAGACTGGGTGCCAAAAAAGAACAAACAGCAAACCCAATGTGCAGTAAGTCAGCAGGTTTATCACTTCCTACAGATGTGGGGTGGTGGGGTGTGGGTTGAAAAATGTCACCAACAATCGTCTTGTCAAAGTGACTCTGGATCAGGAAGATATATTTGTTGAAATGACAGATCACAGATAAGGTTACTTCCCATTTTCCTGAGGAACTCTCTCTCAGATAAAGATCTTGCCTATTTTAATCCTTTTCCTTGGAGCAGTTCAACCTTCACATACATACACTACCGATTAGCTACAGGGAGTGTAAAGACTCACTTTATAGCCTGGTTCAAGTTCCTATTCTTTGATCTAAGATCACTAGGTTTGGTGGGGAGTTTATCTTTCCTCCTTCCCATTTTAGCAAATATCCTTGCCCTGTCAACAGACCCTTTCAAAGAGCATTTATCACATTGAAAGATTCAGAGCTATTTAATGCAGATAAACATGAAATGAAATGTGCCACTGGGGTAGCTACATAGGCTACCTGATGTGAATTGGATAAGAGAAAGAAAGAGACTGGATTGTGCTTTCAGACTTTCTCCTGCAATGACCTCTTTAGAAAAGGAGAACAGATATTATGAGAAAATGTATGTCATCAATTTGCATTTATAGCGCCATAGCTGCTCGCTAGCCACTACGAGATTGGATGCAAATGAGCCGTTACTTTTATCAATGATCTTTATTGATCATCACATCTCTCTCTCTCTCTCTTCTCTCTCTCTCTCTCTCTCTCTCTCTCTCTCTTCTCTCTCTCTCTCTCTCTCTCTCTCTCTCTCTCTCTCTCTCTCTCTCTCTCTCTCTCTCTCCTTCTCTCTCTTTTTTTTCCTCCTCTCTCTTCTCTCTTCTCTCTCTCTCTCTCTCTCTCTCTCTCTCTCTCTCTCTCTCTCTCTCTCTCTCTCTCTCTCTCTTCTCTCTCTCTCTCGATTTCTCTTCCTCTCTCTCTCTCTCTCTCTCTCTCTTCAAGACGGTTGTGATGGTTACAACTCATCTTTTGATGATGTTATATGGTTGGCATTTAAACAAATGAGACTTTTTAGGGAGCACTTATCATGGTTTACCTGCACAGTGTCATAATTTAAGTACACTCAATTCACTCTCGTCTTTTGGAACAACAAAACATTCCTGAGGTTGGACGTAATGCCTATTACTGTCCCCCATGAAGACGTGACGTGTAATAAAGAATTTGATTAAACCTCCTCTGTTTTCATTACAACTCATAAAGGTGTGCCATAATTGAATAAWTTCCCAATGTGATCGCGTTGCCTGCTCCTTGAGATTCATTACAACTGTATCACTGTAATTAACATCCGAATCGTAAAACAACAAATAGGTTGCCTGAGTCTACACACAGATGATTTCATTTTGGGAAAAAAGGCTCAAGGCAAGGTCCTATTGAATCAAAACTGATTACTTGGCTTTTGCGGTAAGACACAAATAACATACTGTAGAACTGTTGTCCTCGCACCTCATATCAAAACGTTGTGTTCCATTAAATCCTTTTGAGAGAATTGTTTTAAAAATCCTTAAATAACACTAACTACTAGGATCCCTTACAGTTTGTGTATAACAGGCTCATATTGGTGTGGGGGAGGATATTATTGCAACATGATGTTCATCCAAAATAATGCATATTATTTATGTGCATATCTAAATAGGACTGGTAGCTCTGTGAGGATTAGGATCTTTCTCTATTCAACACCATACAACATCACACCATACAACATCACCTACTGGGGTAGTCATAGTCATCCCCACAGAATGATGCTGCCACCACCATGCTTCACCATAGGGATGGTGCCAGGTTTCCTCCAGACGTGACGCTTGGCATTTAGAGTCCTTTTGGCAAACTCCAAGCGGGCTGTCGTGTGCCTTTTACTGAGGAGTGGCTTCCGTCTGATCACTKTACCATAAAGGCCTGATTGGTGGAGCGCTGCAGAGATGGGTGTCCTTCTGGAAGGCTCTCCTATCTCCACAGAGGAACTCTGTAGCTCTGTCAGAGTGACCATCGGGTTCTTGGTCCCCTCCCTGACCAAGGCCCTTTTCCCCCGATTGCTCAGTTTGGCTGGGCGGCCAGCTCGAGAAAGAGTCTTGGTGGTTCCAAACTTCTTCCATTTAAGAATGATGGAGGCCAATGTGTTCTTGGGGTCCTTCAATGCTGCATACATGTTTTGGRGCCCTTCCCCAGATCTATGCCTCGACACAATCCTGTCTCTGAGCTCTATGGACAATTCCTTTGACTTCATGCTCTGACTTGCACTGTTAACTGTGGGACCACATTTAGACAGGTGTGCTCCTTTTCAAATCATGTCCAGTCAATTAAATGTACCACAGGCGGACTCCAATCAAGTTGTAGAAGCATCTCAAGGGTAATCAGTGGAAACAGGATGCACCTGAGCTCAATTTCGAGTCTCATAGCAAAGGCTCTGAATACTTATGTAAATAAGCTATTTCTGTTTTATATTTTTAATACATTTGCAAAAAAWTCWAAAAAATGTTTTCGCTTTGTCATTATGGGGTATTGTGTGTAGATTGAGAATTTGTATTTTATTGAATATATTTTAGAAGTAAGCTGTAACGTAACYTAACAAAATGTTGAAAACGGCAAGGGGTCTGAATATTTTCCAAATGCACTGTATGTGTAACTGATAGATGCACACACACACACACTACATGTTAATGTATTTTGTCTGTAATGCCTTTTCCGTTATGTGTCTGACCCCAGTAAGACTAGTTGTCGCCAGTGGAGTCAGCMAATGGGGATCCTAATCATTMATTTTTTTAAACAATCCTTTAGCAACAGAAAACGAAAACAAGCACTTCTTATTGGACAAATTCATGCAGGCCCCTTCCCGTTTCACCTGTTTGCTTCCATTTGGTTCCTAGTGAATGTTACCCAGCTAGATACTAGTTCAAACCTGCAGGCCACAATGTGTCAGACTGAAAACAGTGTCAGAGAATTCCAGAACCCTCACAAAAGAACCCCAGAAAACGTTTCTGACATGTTCGCTTTGTTACAAATTATTAGTCGCTTATTTTGTATTATAAACTAGGTGGTTTGAGCCCTGAATGCTGATTGGCTGACAGCTGTGGTATATCAGACCATATACCACYGGTATGACAAAACATTTATTTTTACTGCTCTAATTACATTGGTAACCAAGTTACTCTTGCCTTGCCTATATTTTACAACAACAAATGAATAAACATTTCCTGAAAATATGCCGTAGTTAAATAGAAACTAAACATTTATGCATTGTTTCAATGAAGCACAGTTCAATATTACATTTTCAAAACTAATTTGTAATATATTATTTCAAATTGACACCTTGTAATGATTTATCAACATTACATTATATGTTCAATATGCACGCACAAATTGCTAAGGGTTAAAAATCTAATGGATTATAATGTCTTCAAGGATCAATAATGGACTATGTGCATGATTATTATGTTGTGTATGTTACACTGTGGTTATTATGTGTCTAATCCTGAATGCTGATTGGTTAAAACCGCATTCCAGSCGGTGTCTATTTCACAAGTTACCACCGGCTAAATATATGACGTTAAAATGCCTATTTACCTCCTGGGTGGCGCAGTGGTCTAGGGCACTGCAGCGCTAGCTGCGCCACCAGAGACTCTGGGTTCGCGCCCAGGCTCTGTCGCAGCTGGCCGCGACCGGGAGGTCCGTGGGGCGATGCACAATTGGCCTAGCGTCGTCCGGGTTAGAGAGGGTTTGGCCGGTAGGGATATCCTTGTCTCATCGTGCACCAGCGACTCCTGTGGCAGGCCGGGCGCAGTGCGCGCTAACCAAGGGAGCCGGGTGCATGGTGTTTCCTCTGACACATTGGTGCGGCTGGCTTCCGGGTTGGAGGCACGCTGTGTTAAGAAGCAGTGCGGCTTGGTTGGGTTGTGTTTCGGAGGACGCATGGCTTTCGACCTTCGTCTCTCCCGAGCCCGTACGGGAGTTGTAGCGATGAGACAATATAGTAATTACTAGCAATTGGATACCACGAGAAAAGGGGGTAAAATTTTTAAAAATTAAATTCAAAATTAAAATAAAATGCCTATTTACTCTGTTCCATCTGACTGCGCAATCCACTGTCTCATCAGCCCAGCCAGGCAATTTATAAACTTGATCTCCACTATAGAAAGCATTWAGTTTTCAACAGTGGAGATATCTATAAACCTTGCTGTCTCTCAGACATTTGCACAATTGTTGATCTCCAGATGTCCCATAGTAATGAACGTGTCGGGACGAGACAGACAGGCAGCCTGTCGAAATCATGAATAAGCTGGTATGTTACACTATGATTATTATGTGGTGTATGTTACACTGTGATTATTATGTGCTGTATGTTACACTATGTTCAGGCTCCTCAAAAGTGTTTCTGTATCTCCTCAGCTTTCACAATGCATATTAGGCTGCTGAATATCTTTCCATTGAAATTTTTGCCGCTCAATTCAAATAAAATTTGTGATGTTTTCCTCCCCACCGAAATCTCTGTTACGTATTCATCATATGGAGGCAGGGACTTTGTTTCCCTAGCATTTGATTTTATTTTAATTTTATTACGCCTTTTGKGATGTGTTCAATAACACCTTCTCAGATCTAAATTGCCTATGCCATTGCTTGGGGAAAGGAAATGATTTACCTATTTTCATACAGTAGCAACAATAGTGTTGTGATCAAATAAACCAGAAATATTCAACATTTTTGCTGGTTACACTATAATATGTATACCCACCTTACATATTTCCTTTTTAATTGAACTATGAGCTTATCAGAAGAATTGCCCAATATTACCTTTGGAGGAAAATAAAGCAAGGACTGTCATGGATCTGTTCCATAGCATCCCAGATGTTAATCTGGGTTATATACTGATGATTAATTCAGGAACATCAGTAATACATCAGTAATACATCAACAAAATGTGGTCTGGGGCCATATGTATCAAGCGCCTCAGAGTAGGATTGCCGATCTAGGATCAGGTCCCCCTTGTTCATGTAATCACATTCATTGTGATCTGAAGGGGCTAAACTGATCCTAAATCAACACTCCTACTCTGAGACACTTGATACATATGGCCCCAGGATTCAACTTTTGAGACACACTAGACAGTATGTGATGTGCTGTAAGAGTTTGAGGAAATGTTACATTATTGTATGGTTCAAACTGACACATTTCCAACATGCTATARGCTAATGCACACATGGGACTTTGGACCGGTGTTGTGTGTTCCATATTTGCTCTCTCTCTCTATCTCCCCCATAATGGCATGTCTGTTTACAGCTAATACACAGTTTGACCCGAGGCTAGCCTCGGCACACACCTGTCAAGGCTGGAAAATCCCTCTGCCGTGACTGTGTCTACATCTGCCACACCGAAGCACAAAGTTAGGCTGCATTTCATGTAAAACAGAAACATCAGACGATCCGTAACACAGTTGTAATCAAACTGGAATACATGAAGAGCAAAGTTTAATCAGAAAGTTAACCTCGCAGGCTTCACACACCTGATTCATTCTCAGCCACCATAACATGCAATGTGGCACCACAACATGGCAAGAGCAAGATGAATTGACCCGGATTGCAAAGTTCCGGGAACTTTAAATAAATTCCCTGGTTTTACATAAATCCGGGTTGGAAGATTCCCAGAATCAGGAGGGAATAGGCAGGAAATCTGGAATCCTTTACAGGATTTCTGGAAGAAATCAGATTACATTTATTGAAAGTTCCCAGGATTTTGCAACCCTATAATTTACCTTGTTGTGAACTTTGGTATCAGGTTGTCCAAGAGATGAAGGGCTGTGGGGTATGTGGTGATAGCCAACCAATGTTGCTTTAAAGTGTTGTCTCCAGAAGATGAAAAGGCAAGCAAGCCAATGATGGATATTTGTTATATGGGATTATTTTAACTGTATTATGGAAATACTGAAGGGATTATTCCAGGAATATAATAAGTGCTTTTGCTCTGAACAGAGGCTTACAAACAAATATTGTCTTGATTGAGGATCCAGTACTGTGACGGTAGGCTACGGAAACTCCAAAATGATTGATGCAGCATTGTCTTAATACATTAGTGTTGACATGCAGATCTGTATTTCAGGATCAATCAACGTAAGCAACTAATTAACCCCTGGGGACAACCTACTCCCCTATATGCAGCTAATGCTGCCTGCTCAATAATATAACAACTACATTGGAGCACTATGTATTTGGAAGCTCCTACATTATACTGTAGTATGTGACTGTGGCTATTTCTGACGCCTGATTTTATTTTTTACCTCAGTGGCAGTCTGTCATTTGTTAAACAACTCAAGAGTGCTGTCGTCTGCACGAAACATCATGCAACTCATATTTCTTAGAAAGACATTGCCATGAGGTGATGTTAGGTATAGAAACAGACATTCAAAGTTTCACTTCAACTCATGTTCTGAGACTTCAATTCTTCAAACATTCCATCGACATTGCAGGGATGGGGGCTATGCTGTGATCAAACAAAGTCCTGTCAGATAACAACAGGTTTCCTTTTCCTCCTCCTCTTTGMGGAACAAAGTATAACAAAGTATTCACAAAGTCCACTTCAAGAGTATTCGAAGGCCCTGACACTGGTGAAGATGCAAAGTCATCTCAAAGTCGAACACCCACCACTGCCTGACCAGAATCCTGGACAGCACTCTGAGGAAAAGGTAATCTGTAGTCCAATCAACCAGCGACAGAAAACCCCTTCTTATCACAAACAGTGGTGGGTCTATATAATGAACCACAGTACCTTGTTTGAAGCACCAATTGCAGTATCTGTCCACAAACAGCTTGGTGGATCGATATGGCACCGGCGTCAGGCCAGGTGAAGGAGTGGGTCAGATTCCTCTCTGCATAACCACAGAATCGTCAGGCCAATCAAATAGACAATATGCCATGAGTGGAAGGTCAATAGGTTTTTCTACTTATTGCGAACGTAGCACATACTAATGAGTGTCAATCAGAAGACTCTTCAGAAAGACCATTGATTGCTATTATCAATCGCAAGTGTTTCCCAGTACATAATATAAAATCCATGTGTGTTTTCCGAGTGGACAAAAATGTACTGGAAATCAATTAAAATCCACAGGAGTCTACAAAGGATCAATGATCAACACCATACCACACCACACTTAACCTTTTATACAGTATCTTCTGACAGAAGCAGAAAAATAGAGAATAAAATACACGGAAGTGGATTGTCTTGATCCATCTCAGGGTCTCTACTTTCCAATTGATGTCGGTTCCTAATTTCATCTCAATGGTTATTCTTTCATCAGAGTAATTATTACATGCTCTCTTTCAGAGACTGTTCATTAGACTCTGGAGTAACTAGGCTACACTGGCKCAGAAGGTTGAGCCATAGTATCTCCAACATGGGTCAAAAGGGCTGACTGGGCAAGAGCATTTAGTGGTCGGTGACAGTGACACACTAAGTGCTTTTAATTATTCACTAGTGGAGCAAGAGATACTGAGGCTAGAGCAATGGCTTTCACAATGTGGAACAGGGTTCTCATTGTGGTATAGATGCACATAAAAGCACTCTTCAAGTTACAGTCCAACACTTTTATACGAATCTAAGCTGACAGGTTTCTCGAGGGCTTGACGTGGGGGAATGGTTGTGGTTTACCGCCTTAGGTTTACCCAGGCCAAATCAAAACCCAGGCCACATTTAAGTGCAGTCCATGAGTGTCTGTGAACTGTACTGCACCCGCGTACTGGAACAACACATAAAACAAAAAGTCTGAGTTCTTTGAAGTTCTTCAGTTTAGCTCAGTTGGTAGAGCATGGTTCTTGCTATACCAGGATAGTGGGTTCAAGTCCTGAGACCAAGAACAAAATMGGTTCCCGCATGACTAAAAGCTTCTGCCAAAACGGCATATATTATTTATTGTATTAAGTATTATTTTATGTGTCCCAAGTGAGTTTTCCTGAAAGGACTGGCCCATAAAACAAGTTACAGTAGTTACAGCTGTCAGCATGTTTGGAAGAGGAATCATCGGATTTCCTGATTTAATTAGAAAAAATAAAGACATTAATCCACTAGCCTCCCTACTAGTGGATACCTTGTAGATTACTGAACAACATAGCTTAGTTTCTCTGCCAATGACACAGAACATTGAGCTTTTGTCCATGTCTATTCTGGAGCACAGCCTCTCTCATCCCCATAGAGTTGGGGCGCTGTGACTAGGCTGCAGACGCTGACACAGATGCACAGCTGTGCACCTGTCACACCTGGGCTTTGGAGTGCCAAGAGAGCAGCTGACTCCGTCTGCTTTAGGAGGAGAAAGGGGGGAGAATAACAGACTGCACCTGACACTGCCTCAGCACTGTGAAACCACAGGAGGAGCTGATGAAAGATAGCACAACATATCTCCACTGAATGATGCTGACACAGAGAAGCCAATCACGCAAATTTCAGTCTAATGTTTTGGTGCTGGCTCTCAAATCCTGGTCCGGGGGACAACTGTAAGAGGAAATGTGCTAAATTACTGTACATTGGAAAAGTATTCAGACTAGGCTGTAACGGTGACCGTATTACCGCCACACCGGCTGTCACGAGTCATGATGGCAGTCAAATTCCATGTGACCGTTTAGTTACAGTAATTAGGCTTCTCCAAGCTCTGYTGCTGCTGATGGTCATTAGTAGCCTACCAAACTTGCTAACTGCCTGGTACTCCGCACTCTATTGTCCCTCTAATCACTCTGACATCAATGCAGATGTAATTGATAATCTATATTTATTTKTCAACCTTCCTAATATTGAGCATATTGCTTCTCTTTAAAACAGGAGTGTAGCTTACCTGGCTGGCATGAAAATGAACCACGATAAAAGCGTCCTCCATTCGCTATTTAAGTGCATAAATGAGATGTATTTTTTCCCCACTTCCCCTGTTTCGAGACAGGTGCATGATACTGGTCCATTCTAAATCAAAACAAATATCACACATATATTATTTAGTATACTGTATGTAAAGACAAGATTAAATCAAGAATAGTATGATGTGTGACAATATTAGCCTATCACTTCTGAATGATATATTATCACTTGTGAATGAAGTTTAKGGCAAACAGGGCATGCTTTAAAAAAAAGTTTTTTTAATCATAGTCGCACATCTCATGTAGCATAGCCCATAGGCCTATACGTTTTCATAATGTTTGTATCACAACTAAAGTGGCCAAATAACTTTTAAGCACATTAATCCGCTTTACAATGGGTGTAGAYCCTAACTGTCATACATACGCAGCGCATGAGTTTCAAGTTTGGGGAAGATCATTTTCACCATAAAAATGCACCTTTATAATATAAGCATTACATGCATAATTGCCTTTGTGGTCACTTTTGAGAATGGTGCTTTCCTGCTAATGGAACATTCGCGCTTATAGCCTACTGCCATGTGTGCATTGCTGTGCTTATAATGTTAATAAATAGCCTAATAGTTTATCAACATTTTGAGCTAAACGTTCTCATCTGTTGCGTCAGGCTCATTGCTTAAAATAGTTTTTTAAATGCTAGTGGTTCTATTAATTTGGGATCTATCGCATCCCACAACTGTCCCGGACTATGTTTGGAATATTTATTTCTKACACAGAATAGAAAAGGTCAAGTTTTGCACTATGGGTGATAGTAGATTGACATAGGCTAGTGCTTTTGATGTTCGTTAGGCCTACTCATCTTCTTAGCTGACGAAAAGTAAATGTAGACTGTTCTTCCAATATCTTCAATATGCGGCTTGGAATTGGATAAGGACACGCGCAGTTGCTTCCCCGATGTGTCTGTCTGCACTTGTAGCCTGAGAGAAATACCTGATCACGTGACGGAGAGCCACGTGAATGAGAGGTGCTTCAACAGGCAGCTGGGACAAGGGAATTATAATWATTATATTCAGCCCAAGGGCATAACGGCTACTGGCCGCAAAAGGCATTACTTTTTTAGGGGGATTATGGCCACACGAAGGGAATGCAGCCTGGAAATTCGAGGCATTATCAAGTGCTTGTCCAATTGTGAATGAGAGACTGATGAAGTGTGTACAGCCTGAGCAAAAAAACAAAGCAGAGCTTAAGCCTTTGACGCATCTTTAAAAAAAAATGCATTAGAGTGGCATCATGCAGCTTTAGAATGTATAAAAAATCGAAACATTTAACCCAATGTTTGTATCACAACTAATGTTACATACTGTAAATAACTCTAAATTAAGCACATTGGAGTACCTGTTTCTTTGTTAACCACTCAAACACAAAGACCAGGGAGGTTTTCCAGAACTACTTCCATATTTTTTTTTACAGTGACTGGGTCCCTGCATCTCAATCCACTGCATATGCCTATCTTGGCCTTCCACATCTGCAGTGGAACGTGGCAGAGCTACAGCGCTGAATGTCAGACCAGGAGACATCCCGAAAATAAGTKTTCTCATGAAAACGTGTGTAACGTRCGAACCATGGGATATAAACTAATATGACAGCTCTATGGAAAGAGGAGACTCGAACGAACACGATGGTGGTCTCCGTTTTGCATTACGACCCCACAAGTGTCATGGGACTCGTCTGAAGGTAACCCAGTCACTGTAAAAAAAAAAAATGGAAGTAGTTCTGGAAAACCTCCCTGGTCTTTGTGTTTGAATCTGTGTTTGAAATTCACTGCTCGACTGAGGGATCTTATAGATAATTGTATGTGTAGGGTACAGAGATTAGGTAGTCATTCAGAAATCATATTAAACACTATTATTGCAACTTATTACGTGTCTTGTTAAGCACATTTGTACTCCTGAACTTACAGTATTCAAATCAAATCAAATCAAATTGTATTTGTCACATGCGCCAAATATGACAGGTTTAGACCTTACAGTGAAATGTTTACTTACAAGCCCTTAACCAACAATACAGTTTTAAGAAAATACCCCCCCACCCCAAAAAATTAAGAGATGAGAATAACAAATAATTAACGAGCAGCAGTAAATAACAATAGCTGGGGCTATATACAGGGGGTACCGGTACAGAGTCAATGTCAATGTGCAGGGGCACCGGTGTCAAGGTAATTGAGGTAATATGTACATGTAGGTAGAGTTATTAAAGTGACTATGCATAGATAATAACAGGGAGTAGCAGCAGTGTTCCAAATAGGGAGGGGGAGGGGCAATGCAAATAGACTGGGTAGCCATTTGATTAGCTGTTCAGAAGTCTTATGGCTTGGGGTAGAAGCTATTTAGGAGCCTCTTGGACCTGGACTTGGCGCTCCGGTACCGCTTGCCGTGCAGTAGCAGAGAGAAGAATCTATGACTAGGGTGGCTGGAGTCTTTAACAATTTRTAGGGCTTTCCTCTGACACCGCCTGGTATAGAGGTCCTGGATGGAAGGAAGCTTGGCCCCGGTGATGTACTGGGCCATAAGCACTACCCTCTGCAGTGCCTTGTGGTCAGAGGCTGAGCAGTTACCATACCAGGCAGTGATGCAACCCGTCAGGATGCTCTCGATGGTGCAGCTGTAAAACTTTTTGAGGATCTGTGCCCTCTTTACGACTATCTTGGTGTGCTTGGACCATGCTAGTTTGTTGGGGATGTGAGCTCCAAGGAACTTAAAGCTCTCAACCTGCTCCACTACAGCCCCCTCGATGAGAATGGGGGAGTGCTCGGTCATCCTGTAGTCGACGATCATCTCCTTTGTCTTGATCACGTTGAGGGAGAGGTTGTTGACCTTGCACTACACGGTCAGGTCTCTGACCTCCTCCCTATAGGCTGTCTCATCGTTGTTGGTGATCAGGCCTACCACTGTTTGGTCAGCAGCAAATTTAATGATGGTGTTGGAGTCGTGCCTGGCCATATTAAGGCTTGCGATAACAAAGGGGTAGAATACTTATTGACTCAAGAAATGTAAGCTTTTCATTTTTTATTAATTTGTAAACGTTTTGAAAAACATAATTCCACTTTGACATTATGGGGTATTGTGGGTAGGCCAGTGACCAAACATCTCAATTGAAGTAATTTAAAATTCAGGCTTTAACAAAATGTGGAAAAAGTCAAGGGGTGTGAATACTTTCTGAAGGCACTGTACTTATCCATGGTATGACAATCTTAAAACAATTCCATATGTTAGCTTAGTAGAAATATCCCCAGGTATCAAATGAAAAATTGGTTTCAAAAAGAGCAGATCAGCACAACAAAGTGGGGAAAGCCAATTAACATGATAAATGGTGAGCATCAGCTGTGCACAATGGGCCAAACATTTAAGGCGCCATTTTGTTTTCATAAATCAAGAATAGAAGCATAATGAGCATCCAGGTACAAAGCCACCATCTTGAGCCTCTGGTGAATCAGTCTCGGTGTGATTAATTGAGTTGGTCTCTGTGCTTGTTCCTGACTCTGAAGAGGTTCTCTGAAGTAATGACAGCCTATCCATTAAAACTAAGTTTTATAAGGCAATAATTTCCTCAAAGAGGCATCTGCTTTGGTGTCACAGAATGCCAGCAATAATGAGTCTGGTTCATTTAGAACTTATGTCATTAAGCAGATGCATGGCAGAGACATAGGACATTTACATTTAACATTTTACAGATTAGTCATTTAGCAGACACTCTTARCCAGAGCTACATACTCATACTTTAGTGCATTCATCTTAAATAGCTAGGTTAGACAACAACATCTCACATTCATAGCAAATTACATTTTCCCTCAACAAAGTAGTTATCAGKAATGTCCGTGTTAGTAGGAAAAGAGGGGGGGYTTCAGATGTTTTGGGAAGATCTGCAGGGACTCCGCTGTCCTGGCACCCCAGTGGTGGAACAAGCTTCCCCATAATGTCAGGACAGCGGAGAGAAGAACTTTGAAGAGCTTTGACTAGGCTGAGCGGGAGGGTTGGGAGGGTCAAGAGACCAGAGTTGGCAGAATGGAGTGCTCGGTTTGGGYTGTAGGCTTTGACCATAGCCTGAAGGTAGGGAGGAGCAGTAGAGAGAGGTAGCTCCCCTTATCAGCTTACTGTTGGATTTTGCCTTTGTCGAATGAATTCGTCTACTAAAAAAAAKCAGAGTAGTTACTTGATATGGTGACAGAGATTGTAAAGTAGCCAATATAAATTAAGATTTCCACGTAGGCCACACAGCCATAAAAAATGTTGGAAATGTTTTCAACAGTATGGCTTAGTAAATTAAGTTGGAAGTTGTAGTTGTTGAGAAATGAGTATCGCCTTCCTCTTTGTGCCAGTTTCGYGAAGAAAAACATACATGGAAAGGATCAGCCTGGCTTGGGTGATCACTGAAACAGTCACAGGGATTCACATGGAGCAGAGYAACCAGGCAGGATGGAGGATGAGCATCGCTGTGTCGTGACATTGAGGTGTCGTAACGTGGGAGAGGCGCAGAAGCGGCCCTGGCTATCAGCCATTGTTTAATCAGCGTACCAGTGCATCCGCTCCCAGGGTTTTAAATGCATCATAATGAGGGGAGGAGTACGCTTCCACTCCATGCCATTCACAGCTTGCAAAGCAGGCCATGAATGTGATGGGATAACTGGGTGCGTAGATATGGAGCACAGGTGCATACACGTTACAGATGGGATGGAGACGCATATATTTTTTTACTGCTGTCAGTAACGACTGCAAGATGAATTACCTGATGGCAGATATACTTTGACTGTGAACCGCTACAATATGAAAAACAAAGCTAACTCCTTTGACTCKCGAAAATCGATGCAAGATGAAGTCATGCTCCTGGTCAGAAGTTCATTCACTTACTTTCACCTGTCATTGTTAGCCAGTGAGAAAGCTGGTGAGAAAGCGTGTTTTAGAATTCCGAAGCTCACTCCGTACCAGCAGGCTTGAACGAGTGGAGTGGGAGGCGGGTTGGCGGAACATAAACCATTTCTGCAGACAAATAGTGTCCGGCAGAAATAGAACAGGTGCTCCTAGTCACTCATGATGGAGCTGTGCCTCCAAGGCTTCTCACAGCTGTCGAGTTCAGAATGTGTTCAGACTGTAGCAAACACTGTAGGTTGGTTTTCGCACTGTTACCTCWTTCCTAGGCTACTACTGGAAAAACAACAACATGACGCTGATAATAATGTTCTCTGCAGTCCAACCAAACATGAGCAATACGAATCAAAAACAAGTGGTTGTCAAGGTTACAGACTTTTCTGGCTGAACTGGGAGCTGTTTCTTTTCCTTAGCAAGAGGAGAGTGCCATCGATAGGATAAAGACCAGGTGTCAAGAATACAGCCCATTTGGTACAATATAATCGACACTGAGTAGAAACAACTAGAGTCCAGGGTCATGTCCCAAATGGCCCCCTGTTCCCTATATAGTGCACTACTGAATAACATAGGGAATAGGGTGCCGTTTGAAACACAGCCCAGGTCCAGCACATTCCATAAATCATTGTGAGGGATGAAATGAGGAATCCCAGGCATGTGCCTCCTCTCTTTGATTCCGTATCTGAGAACAGTTAAGCTTTCAGAGAGAAAGATGAACTGCTCATCCTGTAGGCCCCCCCATCCTCCCATTCATCAGCGCTGACAAGAATATGAATCCATTATGTGACTCTTAACCTGGAGAGGGGAGATTATCAACATTGTGATCGTTAATCATCTTTTACTGGAACATTCACCTGTCTCTGAAAGAGGATAGAAAATTCCACCGAGGTAGAAGTTGTTCAATGTTAAAATTCACTTAATATGTCACTGTTTTAGCACTGCAGTATGTACAGTATGTCAGTAATTGGTATGCCAATGATCACAATTAAGAAAAAGTTGTGATACATAATAATTTGTGGCTTTATCTTAACTTCAAAWGTATTAACCTTGCATATATGTTCGCAGTATGATCAATGTGTCTGGTAGCGTACGTGCAAGCGCCTGCTGGTGTATCAGGGAGAAGTGGGATGTGAGGGAGGGAGAACTATGTATCAAACATAATAGCCTTACATGACCGCTGGCTTTCAGAGAGCCCACACTGAAACCATCGTAACATGGCTGTTCCCTTTAGGCAGTTTTGCATCATGGGCCATTAATGTTGCTTCAGGGAGAGAGCTTTGCTGTGTAATTCGTAGAACGAGGAGCATCAGATGAGCACCTTGAAACCAGCAGTATAGAGTATTGAAACCAGCAGTATAGAGTATTGAAACCAGCAGTATAGAGTATTGAAACCAGCAGTGTAGAGTATTGAAACCAGCAGTATAGAGTATTGAAACCAGCAGTATAGAGTATTGAAACCAGCAGTATAGAGTATTGAAACCAGCAGTGTAGTGTATTGAAACCAGCAGTACAGCACAGGAGGCTGCTAAGGGAAGAACGTCTCATTTTTATTTATTTTATTTTATTTCACCTTTATTTAACCAGGTAGGCAAGTTGAGAACAAGTTCTCATTTACAATTGCGACCTGGCCAAGATAAAGCAAAGCAGTTCGACACATACAACAACACAGAGTTACACATGGAGTAAAACAAACATACAGTCAAATAATACAGTAGAAAAATAAGTCTATATGCAATGTGAGCAAATGAGGTGAGATAAGGGAGGTAAAGGCAAAAAAAGGCCATGTTGGCGAAGTAAATACAATATAGCAAGTAAAACACTGGAATGGTAGATTTGCAGTGGAAGAATGTGCAAAGTAGAGATAGAAATAATGGGGTGCAAAGGAGCATAATAAATAAATAAATAAATACAGTAGGGAAAGAGGTACTTGTTTGGGCTAAATTATAGATGGGCTATGTACAGGTGCAGTAATCTGTGAGCTGCTCTGACATCTGGTGCTTAAAACTAGTGAGGGAGATAAGTGTTTCCAGTTTCAGAGATTTTTGTAGTTCGTTCCAGTCATTGGCAGCAGAGAACTAGAAGGAGAGGCGGCCAAAGGAAGAATTGGTTTTGGGGGTGACCAGAGAGATATACCTGCTGGAGCGCGTGCTTCAGGTGGGTGCTGCTATGGTCACCAGCGAGCTGAGATAAGGGGGGACTTTACCTAGCAGGGTCTTGTAGATGACATGAAGCCAGTGGGTTTGGCGACGAGTATGAAGCGAGGGCCAGCCAACGAGAGCGTATAGGTCGCAGTGGTGGGTAGTATATGGGGCTTTGGTGACAAAACGGATGGCACTGTGATAGACTGCATCGAAATTATTGAGTAGGGTATTGGAGGCTATTTTGTAAATGACATCACCGAAGTCAAGGATTGGTAGGATGGTCAGTTTTACAAGGGTATGTTGTGCCAGCGATGATGAAGGATGCTTTGTTTGCGGAATAGGAAGCCAATTCTAGATTTAACTTTGGATTGGAGATGTTTGACGTGAGTCTGGAAGGAGAGTTTACAGTCTACCCAGACACCAGGTATTGTTAGTTGTCCACATATTTTAAGTCAGAGCCGTCCAGAGTAGTGATGTTGGACAGGCGGGCAGGTGCAGGCAGCGATCGGTTGAAGAGCATGCATTTAGTTTTTACTTGTATTTAAGAGCAATTGGAGGCCACGGAAGGAGAGTTGTAATGGCATTGAAACTCGCCTGGAGGGTTGTTAACAACAGTGTCAAGAAGGGCCAGAAGTATACAGAATGGTGTCGTCTGCTGTAAAGGTGGATCAGAGACTCACCAGCAGCAAGAACGACATCATTGATGTATACAGAGAAGAGAGTCGGTTCCAAGAGATTGAACCCTGTGGCGCACCCCCATAGAGACTGCCAGAGGCCGGACAACAGACCCTCCGATTTTACACACTGAACTCTATCAGAGAAGTAGTTGGTGAACCAGGCAAGGCAGTCATTTGAGAAACCAAGGCTATCGAGTCTGCCGATGAGGATGTGGTGATTGACAGAGTCGAAAGCCTTGGCCAGGTCAATGAATACGGCTGCACGTATTTGTTTTTTATCGATGGCGGTTAAGATAATCGTTTAGGACCTTGAGCGTGGCTGAGGTGCACCCATAACCAGCTCTGAAACCAGATTGCATAGTGGAGAAGGTACGGTGGGATTCAAAATGGTCGGTAATCTGTTTGTTGACTTGGCTTTCGAAGACCTTAGAAAGGCAGAGTAGGATAAATATAGGTCTGTAGCAGTTTGGGTCAAGAGTGTCCCCCCTTTGAAGAGGGGGATGACCGCAGCTGCTTTCCAATGTTTGGGAATCTCAGACGACATGAAAGAGAGGTTGAACAGGCTAGTAATAGGGGTGGCAACAACTTCAGCAGATAGTTTTTAGAAGAAAGGGTCCAGATTATCTAGCCCGGCTGATTTGTAGGGGTCCAGATTTTTGCAGCTCTTTTCAGAACATCAGCTGACTGGATTTGGAGAAGGAGAAATGGGGAAGGCTTGGGCGAGTAGCTGTGGGGGGTGCCAGTGCTGTTGACCGAGGTAGGGGTAGCCAGGTGGAAAGCATGGCCAGCCGTAGAAAATGCTTATTGAAATTCTCAATTATAGTGGATTTATCGGTGGTCACAGTGTTTCCTATCTTCAGTGCAGTGGGCAGCTGGGAGGAGTGTTCTTATTCTCCATGGACTTTTACAGTGTCCCAAAACTTTTTTTGAAATTTGTGTTGCAGGAAGCAAAATTTCTGCTTGAAAAAGCTAGCCTTGGCTTTTCTAACTGCCTGTGTATATTGGTTTCTAGCTTCCCTGAAAAGTTGCATATCACGGGGGCTGTTCGATGCTAATGCAGAACGCCATAGGATGTTTTTGTGTTGGTTYAGGGCAGTCAGGTCTGGAGAGAARCAAGGGCTATATCTGTTCCTGGTTCTAAATTTCTTGAATGGGGCATGCTTATTTAAGATGGTGAGGAAGGCATTCTTAAAAAATAACCTGGCATCCTCTACTGACAGGATGAGATCAATATCCTTCCAGGATACCCCGGCCAGGTCGATTAGAAAGGCCTGCTCGCTGAAGTGTTTCAGGGCTCGTTTCAGGGCTCAGGGCTCCCATTATAGATGCAGACAATGAGGCAGTGATCGCTGAGATCTTGGTTGAAAACAGCAGAGGTGTATTTAGAGGGCAAGTTGGTTAGGATGATGTCTATGAGGGTGCCCGTGTTTACGGCTTTGGGGTGGTACCTGGTAGGTTCATTGATAATTTGTGTGAGATTGAGGGCATCAAGCTTAGATTGTAGGATGGCTGGGGTGTTAAGCATGTTCCAGTTTAGGTCGCCTAGCAGCACGAGCTCTGAAGATAGATGGGGGGCAATCAGTTCACATATGGTGTCCAGAGCACAGCTGGGGGCAGAGGGTGGTCTATAGCAGGCGGCAACGGTGAGAGACTTGTTTTTAGAGAGTTGGATTTTTWAATTTTCAAATTGTTTGGGTACAGACCTGGATAGTAGGACAGAACTCTGCAGGCTATCTTTGCAGTAGATTGCAACACCGCCCCCTTTGGCCGTTCTATCTTGTCTGAAAATGTTGTAGTTAGGGATGAACATTTCTGAATTTTTGTTGGTCTTCCTAAGCCAGGATTCAGACACGGCTAGAACATCCGGGTTGGCAGAGTGTGCTAAAGTAGTGAATAAAACAAACTTAGGGAGGAGGCTTCTAATGTTAACATGCATGAAACCAAGGCTATTATGGTTACAGAAGTCATCAAAKGAAAGTGCCTGGGGAATAGGAGTGGAGRTAGGCACTGCAGGGCCTGGATTCACCTCTACATCACCAGAGGAACAGAGGAGTAGTAGGATAAGGGTACGGCTAAAAGCTATGAGAATTGGTCGTCTAGAACGTCTAGAACAGAGAGTWAAAGGAAGTTTCTGGGGGCGATAAAATAGTTTCAAGGTATAATGTACAGACAAAGGTATGGTATGATGTGAATACAGTGGAGGTAAACCTAGGTATTGAGTGATGATGAGAGAGATATTGTCTCTAGAAACATCATTGAAACCAGGTGATGTCATCGCATGTGTGGGTGGTGGAACTGAAAGGTTGGATAAGGTATAYTGAGCAGGGCTAGAGGATCTACAGTGAAATAAGCCAATAAACACTAACCAGAACAGCAATGGACAAGGCATATTGACATTAAGGAGAGGCATGCTTAGTCGAGTGATCATAAGGGTCCAGTGAGTAGAGGTTGGTTGGGGTCACGGCGATTCAGACAGCTAGCCGGGCCATCGGTAGCAAGCTAGCATAGGATGGAGGTCTGTTTTTAGCCACCTCGTGCGTTTCCGTCGGTAGATTAGTGGGGTTCCGTGTGGTAGAGGGGATCAATCCAATTGGCAAAATAGATATAGTTATAGTGACCCAAGAAAAAATAAAATAATAATAAAATAAAAATGTATATAAAAAAATATAAAAATTGTCCGATAGACTTATTCAGATAGCAGCCGATAAGACAGCTAAGACAGCTAAGACAGCTAGCGGGCCGCAGATGGGCATTCAGGTAACGTCGCGACGGAGGTGCCAGTTGGATAACTCCCTCGGGCAGATAACGTCGGTAGTCCAGTCGTGAAGGCCCGGTGGGGCTCCGCATTTGCAGTAAAACGGGTCTGGATAGGTGATTGTAGCCCAGGAGTGGCTGATGGAACTCTTCAGCTGGCTAGCTCCGGAATAATTGATGATTGCTCCGGGATCGACGTAAGCTAATAGACACATGGGTAGCAGCTAGCTAGCTGCGAAATACAGGTGTAAATGTCCAGAGCTTGCGGTTYAAATCCGGGGATATGGAGAAAAATAGGTCCGGTATGTTCTGGTCTGAGTCGCGTTGTACAAAAGTGGCGATAGATTTTCGAGCTAAAGGAATAGCTGATGACCACAAACCGTGGTTAGCTGAAATACTAACGTTAGCCAGTAAACTGGCTAGCTTCTGGGTAGCTTCTGGCTAGCTTCTGGTTAGCTTCTGGCTAGCTTCTGGTTAGCTTCTGGCTAGCTTCTGGTTAGCTTCTGGCTAACTTCTATTGTGGATTTCAGATTTGAGGTAAATAATACTTTTTTAATTGGTGAGGCGGGTTGCAGGAAAGTGTTTTGAAGTTGAGTTTTTGGAAAATAAAAGATATATATATATATAAGATATATAAGATATGCGAAGAAAGGTGTAAATATATATATATACGGGACACGACAAGACTAGGACAAAAAGACGTCTAACTGCTATGCCAACCTTGGACGAACTCATGATAATGGCCGGAAAGAAGCAAATGTAATGGCATCAAACACCTGGAAACCATGTGTTTGGTGTATTTGATACCATTCCACTCATTCTGCTCCAGGCATTACCACGAGCCTCATCTRCCCAATTAAGGTGTCACCAACTTCCTGTGCAGTGTAGTGTATTGAAACCAGCAGTGTAGAGTATTGTTTCCAGACAAATGTGCCCCATTCCAAAGTTGGAAAGATTAGAGGCAATCATTTTGTACAGATGTATGATTCTACTTTATACAAACATCTATAAAGSCTTAATGACACCTTCATAAACACTTTAAAATGTCCAAAAAGTTTCTCCACAAATTATTTACAAGGAAATGCGTGCAACAGTGTTATAAGAGGTTGTAACATCTGGCTCTTTATAGGGTGTTCATTAGTAGAACCAGATATATTGTTCAAACAAATTACACTTCACAAAGAAAGTACACTCACATGTTTGCGTCTCTCATTTAGTTGCAACAATCCTGCATCAGGGTTATTAGGGGTTCAGTGGGGATCATAGTCCTGCATCAGGGTTATTAGGGGTTCAGTGGGGATCATAGTCCTGCATCAGTGGTTATTAGGGGTTCAGTGGGGATCATAGTCCTGCATCAGGGTTATTAGGGGTTCAGTGGGGATCATAGTCTGCATCAGGGTTATTAGGGGTTCAGTGGGATCATAGTCCTGCATCAGGGTTATTAGGGTTCAGTGGGGATCATAGTCCTGCATCAGGTTATTAGGGGTTCAGTGGGCGATCATAGTCCTGCATCAGGGTTATTAGGGGTTCACTGGGGATCATAGTCCTGCATCAGGGTTATTAGGGGTTCACTGGGGATCATAAATCAAATCCTGAATATTATTAGAAGCAAAAAATAAATAATCCGTAACAAATCAAAATTGGACTGAGAAGAAAAGAAAAACACAGTTGATCAAAACAGAGGATTGCATATCCTTTGTGCTTAGTGTTATCCTGTTGTGGAGGGGATAAAGGCCCTAGAGCAACCAAAAACGTCAAGCTCATAAACTGAAATGGAAGACCACATGTTGGATGATATTTCAAATCATGGACAGCCTTGAGMGTTTGCTGTATTACACTCTGTGCCTGATGTTATTGTTAAGAGACAGACTCCTCTCACGGGTACCAGGGTTGTGAACTCAGCTTCTCTCGTTCTTCCACTCTATTACTCCTGTACGGCATGCTTCTGTTGCTTCACTCCACTCCTGGCTGCATTCAAACCAACAGTCCTTTCAGGCATCAAATCCCAAAACACAGGTTGGTTTATTTTAGTCAAACACACTCTCGCTCGCTTTGTATACCCATCTGTCTTACTCCACTTCATCACACTGGGGTTGGTATCGTTGGAAATACTGGTCTGGCAGTTCTGATGCCATTGCTCTATTGTTTTGAATCAGTTGGTACAACGCATAACCATCGGAAAACCTAATTCTGTGCAGAACTTTGGTCTCTCAACCAGAGACATAATCGTAAGTTAACCGTCTTAAAGATTCAGCTCACTGTTAATTCAAATAACTAACAAATGTCAACATGTTGCCTTGGAAATATTTGCTTTATTTCAATGTTTGACTCAGTTTGATGATGCAACAAACAGAGCCAAACTGAAAGTCTTATTTTCTATATGGCAAGRTCTCCCAGTGGTGAGCCTGCGACAGGACATGCTGCCCGCTGCCCTAGGGTAGYTTCGTACCATTAACTCACCTCAGCACTATTCACAAGACAAAGGCCCCTGGACTCCAAATATCTACAGAGCCTTTGCAGAGGTGGCGGTTTCCCCTTTACGCTTTCAAAGTGGATTGAATAAAATGTCAAATAACCCTGTGTGGCAAATRAGTGTCATGGCTACAAGTGGTATGGTAAAGGTATTGTTGTGTTTAGAATTCTGACCATAGCTAGTGCTATACAAAAGTACTGACAAAGCCACCTCCATTTTTCTAGGTAGACCGACTTCAGGGGGCAATCCAGAATAGACTCATTCAATCCAAGAGCTGAATTGTGGTCTCTCTGGTACACAAAAGCTTGACCATTTCACAGTATTGCCAAAAACATCCAGCCCTGATTGGCAACTTTCAAGTTGGATTTCATCTTCTGCTCCACCAAAACAGACCACAATTCAGAAACCACAAAATCCTCACTACTTGTTGCTATGATACCACCCAACTGCTTAGTGTATGACAGACAATGTAGTATTGCCCAGAATAGCAACATTCACAGTCTCAGAAAATGTACAGTTGTCTCACTTTGACACAGCTACAACAATTTTACTGCAAAACCTAATTAACACAAACAGCAGAAATAACACTCKGATAAGTTTGCTATCATCCATGTGGTCTATATGGTTTTGGTCATTAAGTTGACAATGTCTCTCTGTTGGCCTCTCTGCTGTCCCTGCAGTCACAGTATGGGAGTCCATCATGCAATTACCTGCCTTAGGCCTCTGATGGCTTGTCGGCCCAGAGCAATCAATAACATCCATTGCAACACTTCACCAACTTAGGCATCCTGCAGCCTCTACAATTTCAACACTGCRGTAGGTCTGTGGAAACAACATTTTGAATAATCAAATTGCCAATCTGAGAAATCCTTGGAAATCAAACCAATTCATACACATAGGCYTAGTGCAATGTTCCATACAATTTTTGCCACTTCACTTCATATATTCATAGGAAATAAACAAGATATAGGTTTTTCCCCCCCTAKGATAATAGGTTTGTTTGTGTTTTATTGATTAAACTGAGTTATGGTGTGGTGGGTTTTAGATTGAGTATATTTCTAAACGGAATATGAAGAGGGAGGCAACATGAATGAAGTAGATTAGGTTTCCCTTCAAGGAATATTTCAATATCGTTATCCCATGACAGCAACATTTTTATTTGTGTGCTGCTTTTATTTAGCCTGGTAAGCAATACCAACTTGATTTATTTGCATAGTCACGGTTGCATAGAATATCTTCTCTGCAGAGTAGATAGGAGTCTTTGCATGCGTCTACTTGGTCAGCTCGAATGTCAGTCACTAATACGTTCCAGTTGAATCACCCTGTTTACCGTGACATAAAATATGACAGGTGTCATGTCATGTTCATGAAGCATATTGGGTTATTTAATGGTTTTCAAGTTTTCCCGTAGGTCATGTCTTTAATGTCATCTGGAATTAGGGTTTAATCTTCTTCTTGCCCTGTCTTGCTGCATATACAGTTTTCAATAACAGTGGGCCCTGACAACCTGCCCAGAAATGAGTTCAAATGTCTCTAACGGAATTTTGTGCTAAAGATATTTTCTTTCAATGCTTCAGTTCAAAGCAGGCTGGCAGCTGCCATGGAACCACAACCAATCATGTGGTCATTGTGTCCATGGGGTCAGTCCCATGCAATGACAGACCCCTCCTAGAACTGGAGTGATATTGGTGGACACCCTTGGATGCATCCCAAATGGCACCCTAATTCCTTTATAGAGTCCATAGGGCTCTGGTCAAAAGTAGTGCACTATATAGGGAATGGGGTGCCATTTGGGACGTAAGCCTTGCAGTTTAGCTCTAGTTGTACGTGCTATCTTCGTGAGACAGTGTCTGAATAACAAACCACAGCCCAGTGTGTTGGTCGTGTATAACAAATCCCATCCCCTTGTGGGTGGTGTTTAAGTCACGGCACAGATGTGATACACTACTCAGTAGTATGGTGTATGGCTCACTGAGACTACATTTAGGGACATTGAGCACAAGGTCCATTTATCATACCATGAGTCAGAAAATGTTATTTCCACACTTCCGTAGCCCTGCACATTGTAAATATGGTATTGGAACTGACCCTGTATGTAGCTTCTTACTTCCTCCTGTTATTCTTATTTGTTATTTATATTTCTTGTGTGTTTTTGTTCTACCTTGTYWTATTTTTAGTGCTACATTGATATTGATTACTGCATTATTGGGGTTGGAGCTGCAAGAAAGGAATTGTACTGTACTTGTGCACGTGACATTAACACTTAAAACTTGAAGCACTGAGATACTCATAAAATAGTAGAAATTGGCCAAACAAAACACTATTATCTCTTGATGACATTTCTCCACTATATTCTCAGTGATTAACATACGCAAGCACAAGTGCACACACATTATACACAAACGTTATCCCTTCTTCTTGCCTGGTCTCTCCATTCCTCCACATTTAACGTCTTTGCTTATCTCTTGGAGCAGATGTTTTGTTTTGGTGGCAGGGGGCTCATTTCTTCTTTTTCCTTAAGATCGTCTTCAAACCCAGGGGAGAGGGAGCATGGTGTTATTGTTCAGATACCTCTCACCCATCATTAGAATAGGGATTAGATGCAAACAGGTCCTAATTAGCTAGGCACACCTCACCTCTTTGTCCSCCGGTTAGACTCGGTCAGCTCCTGCTTTCCACGATTCGCAGCACAACACCATTCCAAAATCCACACAGGAGGGGTTCTTTCCCCTGCCTCGCCACATTCCGAGGTTGTAGAAAAAAAAAGTTTTTCTTCTTCAGCAGTGTGTGGTGAAGCTCCCTTGATAAACCGGGTCAGGTAAGGCTTAAATGGTCTCATACTGTGCCCTATTTAGAGTACTATGGAAGTAGAAATGGATAAATACTTTTAGAGTTTTCATTCGTTTTGGGGTAAACACTATCATGGTTGGTAAGAGGAGGCTCACAATAACTTGAAGTGAAACTTTTTTAAAGGCCTACACATTTTCCAGAGGAGGTCAACTTTCTTGGTATTGTTACTAAATAATTGACTTCAGGAGTATTTCATGTTTTAATAAAGATTATAGCCTAAATCATTAATTATAGAACACAGGATAAACCCCTCTGAAATGTGCTCCCTATCCAAATAAATCCTTTTGATTCAAACAGGAAGTTCACCCTTTGTTAGTGGTAAAAGGTCCCATTGAACAACCTCATTTATCTTCAGGGGTTAACAGCCAATTATCTCCTGAACTTCTGTTCATCCATGTGTGTGTGTGTGTGGGTATTCATGTTTTGAGGGAGAGAGAGAGAGACAGACAGACAGAGAGAGAGAGAGTGAGGAGAATGGGGGAGTAAATATGATAAATATGCTAATGAATAGTAAATTGCTTTGGTTGTCTCTGTTCAGCTTGCAGTTGACGGCTAATGGAATCAAGYAGACACGCGCCCTCCAAATAAGGCAGATAATCGTTCCTGGGCCTGCAGGTCTCATCACTACCTGAACTGAATTACCGCCATCTCATTTAGGACGGCTTTTATCCAAAACTATTTTCACACCCAAACAGAAATTAGTGTCGGGTATCTGTTTATTCAGCTTTACAGTAAAGTTTTGTAATTCAAACAAACAAAAGATGTATAAAGATGTTGGAAAATATTGCCCTGATTGAAAATAMGAAATAAGGTCAGATTGTAAATGTTTAGGGTCACGTCACAGTGAAAAATGTGTATTTTAATATTTATTRTAATTACACTGTCCTTGGCTTTTTCCACTTGTGTAATAACCAATGCTGCTAAACTCTAGTAGCTACAATGTATGTGTTACTACAGTTATTTCTGTGTAGTTACATAGGTGTTAGCTATATAATTACATACATATAAAGTGATTCATAGGATCTCTGTGGGTATAAGGGCAACTTAAAGTATTTGGTAACTGCATTGAAAGATACCTGCATTGTAGGGCCTATGGCTGGTTGCTAATACGCAAGTACAGTGTAGCTTGGAATCACACAAGGAGCTCAACTGGAAACTAACACATGACAAAACAGCATTCCGAAAGGCTGCACATGATGAAAAATGGTATGTTGGATGACAGTAGAATGTTATGTTTAAGGAAGAAACATCTGCAGGTAGGTAGGTGTAAGTGGTTTTCAAAGAGTTATAGATTTCCCCAGCTTGGATAGAAAGAACGTTATCACCAGCCAGCAATCTACCAAGACTATTAATACAGCAGAAGCAAAATCAGGAACTTTGTCAGCTTGACACTGACATATTTTAATTAGAAATATGGTATCCACAGTTTCACATGGTAAAACTATTCACACAAACACAATAAAACATCTCCGGGCCACAACACAACTTGATAATGTTTCTGTATCATTTTCTGATAAGGCTCAGATATTACACCATGGCAGGTATTGTGTATTGACAACCTATTGCTAAAAGTCTAAGAGCTGGTTTCCAGCACACAAGACATCTCTATTGAAACATGGACTAGAGAAAAACATTGTCTTGCATTCTACAAAAATGTAGACATAATCTATTCATAGCCGATGAGCTTCAATTCAAATGAGAACCATAGAACTGAGARATAACCAGCTGTAAAACATTCTCAATACCAATATCCTCCAAAAATGTAAACTAATATAAGTGGAAAACATGTATACAGCCCCCCATGCCTTAAAGGGATACTTCAGGATTTTGGCAAGGAAGCTCTTTATCTGCTTCCCCAGAGTCAGATGAACTCATGGATACCATTTATATCTCTGCGTGCAGTTTGAATGAAGTTGCTAACCAGCGTTAGCACAATTGCTAACCAGTGTTTGCGCAATGACTGGAAGTCCATGGTAACTGCTAGCATGCTAGTAGATTATGAATATGATAGGGCTGTAGTTATGTCCAACATAGCTTCCCTGWTTTAATGCATCCCAAGTGGGGTTTCTCTGTCTCCGTGGCAGATGGGCTTGAATCTACTGATTCATGGCTGGCCGCAGGATCTGTAGCCTGTGTAGGTAATGCATACAGTACGTGCTGGGAGAAAAATGGTTGCCTTCTCAACATTTATATTTTAGTCATTTAGCAGACTCTCTTATCCAGAGCAACGTACAGTTAGTGCATTCATATTAAGAGGGCTCGGTGGGATAACCTCACATCTCAGTCATAGTAAGTACATTTTTKCTCAACAAAGTAGCCATTAGCAAAGCCCGAGCTAATAGGGGGGAAACATTCAAGCGCAAGTGTTAGTTCACGAAAGGCATACAGTTGAAGTCGGAAGTTTACATACACCTTAGCCAAATACATTTAAACTKAGTTTTTCACAATTCCTGACATTTCATCCAAGTAAAAATTCCCTGTCTTAGGTCAGTTAGGARCACCACTTTATTTTAAGAATGTGAAATGTCAGAATAATAGCATAGAGAATGATTTATTTCAGCTTTTATTTCTTTCATCACATTCCCAGTGGGTCAGAAGTTTACATACACTCAATTAGTATTTGGTTCAGCATTGCTTTAAATGGTTTATCTGGGTCAAACATTTCGGTAGCCTTTCCACAAGTTCCCACAATAAGTTGGGTGAGATTGTTGCGCCTTCTCCCTGACAGGCTGGTGTACTGAGTCAGGTTTGTAGGCCTCCTTGCTCGTACAATGCTTTTCCAATTCTACCACAGATTTTCTATAGGATTGAGGTCAGGGCTTGTGATGGCCCTCAATACCTTGACTTGTTGTTCTTAAGCCGTTTGCCAAATTTGAATCTGGGGTATCCTGGCATCTGCGGACGCAAGCTTTAACTTCCTGACTGATGTCTTGAGATGTTGCATCAATATATCCACATAATTTTTCTGCCTCATGATGCCATCTATTTGTGAAGTGCACAGGTCCCTCCTGCAAAGCACCCCCACAACATGATGCTGCCACTGCCCCGTGCCTTCACGGTTGGGATGGTGTTCTTCGGCTTGCAAGCCTGTCCTTTTTCCTCCAAACATAACGATGGTCATATTATGCCAAACAGTTCTATTTTTGTTTCCTCAGACAGAGACATTTCTCCAAAAAAGTACGATCTTTGTCCCCATGTGCTAACCGTAGTCTGGTTTTTTTATAAGCGTTTTGGAGCAGTGGCTTCTTCCTTGCTGAGTGGCCTTTCAGGTTATGTCGATATAGGACTCGTTTTACTGTGGATATAGATACTTTTGTACGTGTTTTCTCCAGCATCTTCACAAGGTCCTTGCTGTTGTTCTGGATGATTTGCAACTTTTCGCACCAAAGTATGTTCATTCTCTAGGAGACAGAACGCGTCTCCTTCCTGAGCGGTATGACAGCTGCGTGGTCCCATGGTGTTTTATACTTGCGTACTATTGTTTGTACAGATGAACGTGGTACTTCAGGCATTGGAAATTGCTCCCAAAGATGAACCTTTATTCTGAGTTTGAAAAGTAGGCCTTGAATACATCCACAGGTACACCTCTAATTAACACAAATTATATCAATTAGCCTATAACAAAAAGCTTCTAAAGCCATAACATAAATTTCTGGAATTTTTCAAGCTGTTTAAAGGCACAGTCACTTAGTGTATGTAACTATGACCCACTGGAATTGTGATACGGTGAATTATAAGTGAATTAATCTGTCTGTAAACAATTGTTGGAAAAATTACCTTTGTCATGCACAAAAGTAAATGTCCTAGTACGCGACTTGCCAAAACTATAGTTTGTTAACAAGAAAAACAAGTTTTAATGATTCCAACCTAAGTGTATGTAAACTTCCGACTTTAACTGTATATACAGTATACTGAAAAAAATGTGAAACGCAACATGGAAAGTACTCGTCCRATGCTTCATGAGCTGAAATAAAAGATCCCAGAAATGTTCCATACTGTACGCACAAAAAGCTTTTTTCTCTCAAATTTTGTGCATACATCTGTTTTACATCCCTGTTAGTGTATCACGATCGTTATAAGGAGTGGACCAAGATGCAGCYTGGGATGTTTCCATCCTATTATTTGAAAGAGAAACTTAAAGAACAAAAACAATAAAGCGAACAAACGAAACGTGAAGCTCAGAGTAGTGTTCGCAGGCAACTATACCTAGACAAGATCCCACAAAGCACAATGGGGAAATGGCTACCTAAATATGATCCCCAATCAGAGACAACGATAAACAGCTGCCTCTGGTTCCCTTGGGAACCATACCAGGCCAACATAGAAATATAATACACCTAGATAACCCACCCTTAATCACACCCCGACCTAACCAACATAGAGAATAAAAAGCTCTCTATGGTCAGGGCGTGACATAGTGAGAATATCTCCTTTGCCAAGATAATCCATCCAACTGACAGGTGTGGTATATCAAGAAGCTGATTAAACAGCATGATCAWTACACAGGTGCACCTTGTACTGGGGACAATAAAAGGCCACTCTATAATGTGCATTTTTGAGGGAGAGTGCAATTGGCATGCTGACTGCCYGAATTTCCACCATACCTGTTGCCAGATAACTACATGTTAATTTCTCTACCATTTCGCTACCTCCAACATAATTTTTGAGAATTTGGCAGTACATCCAACCAGCCTATGACTGCAGACCACACAATTCCAGGACCTCCACATCCGGCTTCTTGATGAAGTATTTCTGTCTGTAATAAAGCCTTTTTGTAGGGAAAAACGAATTCTGATTGGCTGGGCCTGGCTTCTCAGTGCGTGGCCTGGCTCCCAAGTGGTTGGGCCTATGCCCTCCCAGGCCCATCCATGGCTGCGCCCCTGCACAGTCATGTGAAAACCATAGATTAGGGCTTAATGAATTTATTCAAATTGACTGATTTCCTTATATCATATCAAATCAAATCAAAGTTATTTATAAAGCCCTTCTTACGTCAGCTGATATCTCAAAGTGCTGTACAGAAACCCAGCCTAAAACCKCAAACAGCAAGCAATGCAGGTGTAGAAGCTGTAACTCAGTAAAATCATTGAAATTGTTGAATGTTGCTTTTATACTTATATTTAATATATATAGTACCAGTCAAACGTTTGGACACACCTACTCATTACCGGGTTTTTCTTTATTGTTACAGATGACCTGGTGAAGACAGGTCAAAACTATGAAATAACACATGTGGAATCATGTAGTACCCCAAAAAGTGTTAAATAAACCTAAATATATTTTATATTTCTGATTTGAGATTCTTCAAAGTAGCCACCCTTTGCCTTGATGACAGCTTGCACCCTCTTGGCATTCTCTCAATCAGCTTCATGAGGTAGTCACCTGGAATGCATTTAAATTAACAGGTGTGCCTTGTTAATTTGTGGAATTTCTTTCCTTCTTAATGCGTTTGAGCCAATCACTTGTGTTGTGAAAAAGTAGGGGTGGTATACAGAAGATAGCCTATTTGCAAAAAGACCAAGTCCATATTATGGCAAAGAGAAATGACAGGCCGTCATTAAGACATGAAGATCACTCCATCTGGAAAATTTCAAGGACTTTGAAAGTTTCTTCAAGTGCAGTCGCAAAAACCATTAAGCGTTATGATGAAACTGGCTCTCATGAGGACCGCCACAGGAGGATAAGTTCATTAGAGTTACCAACCTCAGAAATTACAGCCCAAATAAATGCTTCACAGAGTTCAAGTAACAGACACATCTCAACATCAACTGTTCAGAGGAGACTCCATGAATCAGGCCTTCATGGTCGAATTGCTGCAAAGAAACCACTACTAAAGGACACCAATGAGAGGAAGAGACTTACTTGTGCCAAGAGACACTGTCTGTAATTTATTTAGAATTCAAGGCACACTAAACCAGCATGGCTACCACAGCATTCTGCAGCGATACGCCATCCCATCTGGTTTGCGCTTTGGACTATCATTTGTTTTTCAACAGGACAATGACACAACACACCTCCAGGCTTCGTAAGGGCTATTTGACCAAGAAGGAGAGTGATGTAGTTCTGCATCAGATGACCTGGCCTCCACAATAACCCTACCTCAACCCAATTGAGATGGTTTGGGATGGTTTGGGATTAGATGGAACGCAGAGTGAAGGAAAAGCAGCCATCAAGTGCTCAGCATACGCGGGAACTCCTTCGAGACCGCTGAGACCACCCTTCGAGACCGTTGGAAAATCAAATCAAATCAAAGTTTATTTGTCACGTGCGCCAAATACAACAGGTGTAGACCTTACAATGAAATGCTTACTTACAGGCTCTAACCGATAGTGCAAAAAAGMTGTTAGGTGAACAATAGGTAAGTAAAGAAATAAAACAACAGTAAAAAGACAGGCTATATACAGTAGCGAGGCTATAAAAGTAGCGAGGCTACATACAGACACCGGTTAGTCAGGCTGATTGAGGTAGTATGTACATGTAGATATGGTTAAAGTGACTATGCATATATGATGAACAGAGAGTAGCAGTAGCGTAAAAGAGGGCTTGGTGGGTGGTGGTGGTGGGTGGCGGGAACAAGTGCAGATAGCCCGGTTAGCCAATGTTGCGGGAACAGTGGTTGGTCGGCCCAATTGAGGTAGTATGTACATGAATGTATAGTTAAAGTGACTATGAATATATGATAAACAGAGAGTAGCAAGCAGCGTAAAAGAGGGTTTGGGGGGGGGTTGGGGGGGGGGGGGTGGCACACAATGCAAATAGTCCGGGTACCATTTGATTACCTGTTCAGGAGTCTTATGGCTTGGGGGTAAAACTGTTGAGAACTGCCTTTTTGTCCTAGACTTGGCACACCGGTAACGCTTGCCATGCGGTAGTAGAGAGAACAGTCTATGACTGGGGTGGCTGGGGTCTTTGTTATTCTGGCACCACACGGCCAGGTCTCTGACCTCCTCCCTATAGGCCTTTCTCGTCGTTGTCTGTGATCAGGCCTACCACTGTTGTGTCGTCTGAAGCTGGTTGAGAGAATGCCAAGAGTGTGCAAAGCTGTCATCAAGGCAAAGGGTTYCTGCTTTGAAGAATCGAAAATATAAAATATATTTAGATTAGTTAAACACTTTTTTTGGTTACTTTCATAGTTTTGATGTCTTCAGTATTATTCTACAATGTAGAAAATAGTAAAAATGTATGATGTGTAAGAAGTACGTACACATTTACCACTGCACGTCGTCATTGGGGCCGGATCATCTCCGCACTATTTTGAATTACTTGTCTCTTCCTTCCATTAACAGGTAGTGAGACAAGGCACGAATAGTTGAATACAGTGCCACGACATGGTTTTGAATCAGCCTGTTAATCATTGTGTAGGAAAGGAACTGACACCGCTGTCATCTTCTGACCCCTCGCTCATCTTTTCACTTTCCTGTTTTGCATCGAAGTAGGGAACCTTTAAATGCCTCTGGAACATCTTGTTTTACTTGTAACGGGAACAAAAACAAGGAGTGTGAAGGTTGAAGGATACATTTTCTCATCAAAGATAAGGCTTTAAAAGGACAGCCATAACCTTATGCTTTGAGGAGAAGTCGTGTAGGACTAGACAAAACATGGAGTGATACTTTTCTGTCTCTTTTTTTCTTACTTACAGTGACGCTTTACTTGCACCATGAAGCTGAGTCTTCTCGCYGACATAACTTTGAACCTGTCAGAACAACTGATGGCAGGTGACATCACTAATTTKATTTATTTAACCTTTATCTAACTAGACAAGTCAGTTAAGAACAACTTTTTTTTACAATGTCGGCCTACCCCCGTCAAACCCTAACCCGGATGACGCTCGGCCAATTGTGCGCCGCCCTATGGGTCTCCCAATCACGYCCGGTTGTGATACAGCCTGGAATCAAACCAGGGTCTGCAGTGACGCTTCTAGCACGGAGATGCAGTTCCTTAGATRGCTGCGCCACTCGGGAGCCCCAATTATGACATGGTGTACAGTAACACTCAGCCATCAGACTGCTGAACACTTGTTCATATAAATGGTTAAAAAAAATCYATATAGCCCCCAAAAAGGTTGTAACCATAATGGAACCCTTTTTTCTATATAGAAGCTTTTTTAATGGTTATTTATAGAACCTTAGGAATGGGTCCTTTATAGCACCATACAGATTCCATTTAGATCCTTCAATCCAAGGGTTCTGCTATGGTTTCAATCCAACTATTTAGAACCATCATTTTCTTCTGTTTACACATGACTAATAAAACTTGAAACTTGAACTCATGACAAATAGGACTTGTCAGACTTGAAACTTGGCAAACGTACAAGATACTTGTGGTTAGAGGTGTTATCCATCATGAAATGCTGTAAAGTTATTGTCATGGTAATGAATTCTTATGACAGCTGTCAAGCCTAAACAATAGAGATATGTTTATTGTATAGCTTTTGTTTAAGTTATGCCACTGAATTTGAGACCAAATGTGGTATAGATAAAATATGGGAGACTTAGATGTTGTGAAGGAAGGGCAAATGCTGTCACAGTGGACTTAAAAGGGAATTTCAGTATTTTACATTGCATTTGGAAATTATTCAGACCCCGAGACTTTTTCGACATTTTGTTATTTTACAGCCTTTTTCTAAAATCTATTAAATAAATAYAAATCATCATCAATCTAAACACAATACCCCATAATGACAAAGCAAAAACATGTTTTTAGAATGTTTGCAAATGTATTAAATATAAKAAACATGAATAACTTATTTACATATGTATTCAGACTCTTTGCTATAAGACRCGAAATTGACCTCAGGTGCATCCTGCTTCCATTGATCATCCTTGAGATGTTTTGATAAATTCAATTGACTGGACAGGATTTGGAGAGGCATACACCTGTCGATWTAAGGTCCCAAAGTTGACAGTGCATGACAGAGCAAAAACCAAGTCCTAAGGTCGAAGGAATTTTCCAAAAAGCTTCGAGACAGGATTATGTCGAGGCACAGATCTGGGGAAGGGTACCAAAAAATGCCTGCAGCGTTGAAGGTCCCCAAGAGCATAGTGCCCTCCATCATTCTTAAATGGAAGAAGTTCGTAACCACCAAGCCTCTTCCTAGAGCTGTCCGCCTGGCCAAACTGAACAATTGGGGGAAAAGGGCCTTGGTCATGGATGTGACCAGGAACCCGGTGGTCCCTCTGACAGACCTCCAGAATTCCTCTGTAGAGATGGGAGAACCTTCCAGAAGGACAACCATCTCTGCAGCACTCCACCAATCAGGCCTTTATGGTAGAGTGGCCAGACGGAAGCCACTCCTAAGTAAAAGGCACATGACAGCCCGATTGGAGTTTAAAGGACTCTCAGACCATGAGAAACACGATTCTCTGGTCTGATGAAACCAAGATTCTTTGGCCTGAATGTCAAGRGTCTGGAGGAAACCTGGCACCATCCCTACGGRGAAGCATGGAAGTGGCAGCATCATGCTGTGGGGATGTTTTTGCAGCGGCAGGGAGTGGGAGACTAGTCAGGATTTAGGAAAAGATGAACAGAGCACASTACAGAGAGATCCTTGATGAAAACCTGCTCCAGAARGCTCAGGACCTCAGACTGGGGCGAAGGTTCAGCTTCCAACAGGACAACGACCCTAAGCACACAGCCAAGTCAATGCAGGAGTGGCTTCCGGACAAGTGTCTGAATGTCCTTGAGTGGCCTAGCCAGAGACCGGACTTGAACCTGATCGAACATCTCTGGAGAGACCTGAAAATAGCTGTGCAGTGACTCTCCCTTTCCAACCTGACAGAGCTTGAGAGGATCTGCAGAGAAGAATGGGAGAAACTCCCCAAATACAGATGTGCCAAGCTTGTAGCGTCATACCCAAGAAGACTCAAGGCTGTAATTGCTGCCAAAGGTGCTTCAACTAAGTATTGAATAAARGGTCTGAATACTTATGTAAATGTGATATTTCAGTTCTTTATTTTTAATACATTTGCAAACATTTCTAAAACCTGTTTTTGCTTTGTAGTTATGGGGTATTGTGTGTAGATTGAGGAGGGGGCAAAACTATTTAATCAATTTTAGATTAAGGCTGTAATGTAACACAATGTGGAAAAAGTCAAGGGGTCTGAACACTTTCCGAATGCACTGTACAACTTGGTGTTAGATGGTTACTTATCCTGAAAGTAMTCTATGGACCTTGAAAAATTGTAATTCATGGTTCAGTTTGTAAACCATGGATTACAATTTCCCCTGGCCCATTGACTCATTTCACAGTGAGGAACCATCTAACATCAAGTCGTTAAATACTGAACTTCCCGTTTAATCATGCAAAAATATAAGGCTTATACCAGAGACTGATGAGGAAGCGAGACATCCCACTCGCTCATTTTGTCTCGTTCATATACTGTAGTACAAGCAGACCAGACCAATGACTGTACATGAAGGGACCAGACCCACCTGCTATCGTATTGGTGTCTATGGGAAACTCACCCCTTAAAGCAGACCAGATTTGTGACAATTCTTTCAAATGGTAAATGGCCTGAGTAAGAAATCTTCATTTATCCACCATCTTTGGCTTAGACATTAACTTACTGACTATTTGTGAGAGCTGTGTCTTTGAGCAAGTAAAAAGATGAATGATTAATTTGATAGAATACATKATGTATCGACCATACGGCAATGCTAAGTCATTTTCCATATTCTTTTGTGGGTTTCATTTGGGTGGGAATAGCTTGTCTAAAAAATAGGCCTAGAGATCAGACCATTCACCTAGCTCGAGTTTCTTGCCACTTTGACTTAAATGTTTTACATCAGCCTGCAAGCAAACCTTTCCCCATACATCCTCTCACTGCATAAATCTTTCACTGCTGTCCCTCTGTGTTACACTCAGCTAGGTGTGGGCGCTGGGAATTGAATCAGCTTACTTCACACGTTATTAAGTGCAGTGCAGGTGAGAAATACATCCACCTGTCTGCTTGTTGTTAGAGCTAAAACAATATACGCTCAATCAAAGTGGTGGAGTCGAGTCAGCATTTAACAGATGGGATGGGAGGCACATCTTGTGCAAGATTGAAATCATAGTGGTATAGCACTCAGTGTTACACATTATTAGACTGATGTTATGTGCATTGGTTCCATGTATTTGCATTGGGCTTGCACATAGCTAGTGGGCTCTTGTGACACTACTATGATTCAAGCTACTTACATTCACCAGTCAGAACATACTCTGCTACTTACTAGAGAGACACTAAGTACATTTACATTTACATTTTAGTCATTTAGCAGACGCTCTTATCCAGAGCGACTTACAGTAGAGTGCATACATTTTATTACATTTTTTTTTTTTTACATACTGAGTAGATCTGAAAAAACATTGACTGCACATTGTTTTGCTCTTAGTCACCAGCATTGCATGTCATCATACTTGTAAGCAATGATCTGCTCTCCTCCGTCAAAGATGTAACAACTACATCACTCATGTAACAACTACATCACTGCTTCGATTWKGTGGATTGGGATATGTTCCGCATTGCGTCCAACAACAACATTGACGAATATGCTGATTCGGTGAGCGAGTTCATTAGAAAGTGCATTGACGATGTCGTACCCACAGCAACGATTAAAACATTCCCAAACCAGAAACCCAGACGGCATTCCCAGCCGCGTCCTCAGAGCATGCGCAGACTAGCTGGCTGGTGTGTTTAAGGACATATTCAATCAATCCTTATCCCAGTCTGCTGTTCCCACATGCTTCAAGAGGGCCACCATTGTTCCTGTTCCCAAGAAAGCTAAGGTAACTGAGCTAAACGACTACCGCCCCGTAGCACTCACTTCCATCATCATGAAGTGCTTTGAGAYACTAGTCAAGGACCATATCACCTCCACCCTACCTGACACCCTAGACCCACTCCAATTTTCTTACCGACCCAATAGGTCCACAGATGACGCAATCGCAACCACACTGCACACTGCCCTAACCTATCTGGACAAGAGGAATACCTATGTGAGAATGCTGTTCATCGACTACAGCTCAGCATTTAACACCATAGTACCCTCCAAACTCGTCATCAAGCTCGAGACCTGGGTCTCGACCCCCCCTGTGCAACTGGGTCCTGGACTTCCTGACGGGCGCCCCCAGGTGGTGAGGGTAGGTACAACATCTCACCCCGCTGATCCTAACACTGGGGCCCCACAAGGGTGCGTTCTGAGCCCTCTCCTGTACTCCTGTTTACCGACTGCGTGGCCATGCACGCCTCCAACTCAATCATCAAGTTTGCGGACGACACTACAGTGGTAGGCTTGATTACCAACAACGACGAGATGGCCTACAGGGAGGAGGTGAGGGCCCTCGGAGTGTGGTGTCAGGAAAATAACCTCACACTCAACGTCAACAAAACAAAGGAGATGATTGTGGACTTCAGGAAACAGCAGAGGGAGCACCCCCTATCCACATCGACGGGACAGTAGTGGAGAAGGTGGAAAGTTTTAAGTTCCTCGGTGTACACATCACGGACAAACTGAATTTGTCCACCCACACAGACAGCGTTGTGAAGAAGGCGCAGCAGCGCCTCTTCAACCTCAGGAGGCTTGTCATCAAAAGCACTCACAAACTTCTACAGATGCACAATCGAGAGCATCCTGTCGGGCTGTATCACCGCCTGGTATTAGCAACTGCTCCGCCACAACCCTAAGGATCTCCAGAGGTTAGTGAGGTCTGCACAACGCATCACCGGGGGAAACTACCGTGCCTCCAGGACACCTACACACCCGATGTCACAGGAAGGCCATAAAGATCATCAAGGACAACAACCACCCGAGCCACTGCCTGTTCACCCCGCTATCATCCAGAAGGGAGGTCAGTACAGGTGCATCAAAGCAGGGACGAGAGACTGAAAAACAGCTTCTATCTCAAGGCATCAGACTGTTAAACAGCCACCACTAACATTTAGTGGCCGCCACATACTGACTCAACTCCTGCCATTAATAATGGGAATTGACGGAAATTATGTAAAAATGTATCACTAGCCAACTTTAAACAATGCACTTAATATAATGTTTACATACCCTACATTACTCATCTATATTGTATATTATATATGTACTCTATATCATCTACTGCATCTTGCCATCTTTATGTAATACATGTATCACTAGCCACTTTAAACTATGCCACTTTATGTTTACATACCCTACATTACTCATCTCATATGTATAGACTGTACACTATACCATCTACTGCATCTTGCCTATGCCGTTCTGTACCATCACTCATCCATATATCTTTATGTACATATTCTTTATCCCTTTACACTTGTGTGTATAAGTAGTAGTTGTGGAATTGTTAGGTTAGATTACTTGTTGGTTATTACTGCATTGTCGGAACTAGAAGCACAKGCATTTCGCTACACTCGCATTAACATCTGCTAACCATGTGTATGTGACAAATAACATTTGATTTGATTTGATTTAATTCTCAAAATTTCTATGCAGATTTTCTGTAGAACATTTTTCAGTTATTTACACATATATCCAACTGAGAGAGCCTTTGGAATTCTTCATTCATCATTTTAAATGGAATTCATAATCTGTGTAAATGCAAGTTTGGTGGAGGTAAAGCAAGTAAAAAAAAAAAAAAGCTTTAACAAAAACACGCAGGCATCCACAGCATGTAATAACAGGCCTGGTCGTGCGTTTCCAGGCAGGGTTTTTTCCCCTCGGTGTACATCTCACTTGCTATTTGCGTTTTCCAAATCTGTCTGCAGGTCTGGTGCCTCAGCATTAATCTTTCAGGCCAAGCTTAGCTTACTCCATTGTGGAAAGACTTGGAGAGGGAAGCCCCATCCACAGCAAAGCTTTTAGRACTGGTGAAGCCTGAAGGAAGCGATAACAAATTCAAGCAGTAGGAGTTTTTRATATTCATGCACCCATTTCCCCCCAAGTCAACTTAACGTTTCTTTCTCTGTTCATATTTCCTTAGGAACTTATCCAAACTTGATTGATTATTGCAGTAGCTTTGTAARATTGTGCTTTTGTGTTCCTACTTACATAGTAGGTTTGGTAAATTGGASGTTGTCCCTATGTGTCTTGTCTGTTCTACATCTTTATACTTGGACAAAGGCTGTGGGTAGAGTTCGGAAAGTTCTGTAATGCTAAACAGTTTTAGGTKATTAAAAATGTAATTACAAATTTATATATACACAGTTTGACTCCATAATACAGTCTTAGCTCAGCTTTTCCTTGAATAGTTGTGTGTAGGATGAAGGTGAACCACTGTGTTGCCCCTGAGTGAATACCTGCAGCTGCTCATTAATGGCATCTCCATCTATTCATCTTCCACAATGAATTTTTCCCCAAAGGAAGAATCATCCAATGGCATCTATAGTGCAATAAAGAGCTGAAATAAAAATGAAGCAATGTCATTACCAACCTTCCAAAAAAAGAGTGAAGCGGATCCCTTAGCAAATGAGATTCTACWAAAAATGGGCACCACTACAACGAAAGAGCAAGCTCCAGATACTTAATTAAACACCTTATTCTTTATTGAATTGAAGACAGTGAAAGAAGAAGAGAGGGAGGATGTGATGGTGGGAGCAAAGGAWATAGAGGGTGGAATTTCAGGTTTATTGTTACTTTCCTAGTATTTTTTTCTCTGTGGCTGAAAAAATAGCACAGAGCCTTGTTGCTCCCGGCGATGAAACTCAAAAGCTAAAAGTCTCTGAAAGCTTCTCATTCAGAGGCAGCAACGACCATAATCTTAGAGAATGAATGGCTTTGGGCTTTCGAAAATTAGCATTCCTTTCATTGCCATCTCAGGATTGATTAACAAAAAAAAATCACGTCTGGAACTGGAGCCATCTTTTCTTACCCACTACTTATTTTCCATTGTTTGGGTGCAAGAGTAACCAATGCATTTGGGTCTCTGAGTAGTCAAAAACTCATGCAAGCATTGATGATGTAAACGGTATGACAACATTAGATTATTTCCCATCAGCAGCTTGGATGTTGTGCCATTGTCAATGTTCTTGGTTTCAATGATACTTATTGTTGGTGAATGGCATTTGAGACAAGGGCCAGGAGGTAGGTTTGTGTAGGGGTGATGGAGAGACCCAGCACAAAGGAGCACACTGTCCTCTTGTGCCACGAAAAGAGCCACAGGAACAGAGTTTAACCGCATTATCACCATCGTGGGAGATGGAAAGATGGGGAGGAGTGGCAGTCTAGACTGGGGAGGATCAGCAATACCAACAATACTTTTTTCCAAGAGCTGGAAGAATAAGGGGCACTCAAGTGGACTTTGCCCCGACATAGGCATTGAAGGCAGGATAGACCCAGCATGAACCCACCCCCTGCCCAGTTGCAGCTTGTGTTTGAATGAGCAACTATTTGGAGCCCAAGCAAAAATGCTCAGTGCCTGAACGAACACTCCAAAGGACACATCAACCTACTGAGCTGAACTCTTTATAAAATAAAACAATATTTACATGGTTTCTTATTAAAGTAAATATTCGTAATGACATGAATGAGCAAGATCTGTCTTTTGAGGAATGTCTGGAGATTCTCTTTTTTGTTTTTTTCCCTATGCTGTATGTTGGTTTAAAGTCCTGCTACCTAAAGCAACTCCACATGAGTGATATGSTGTGCCTTGCAACATAATAATATTCATGCAACCTAAGGAAAATATGTGAACTCCAATTTGCCCTCTATCTCAGGGATGCTTTTTGTGCTCTCATCATTATTGAGTGGCAAAGAGAAACCTAAACAGCCATTATGAGACAAAGAATCCCTTTTGACCTTTCGGGAGATGGCTTCTGAGTACAGAAACTTGAATGAGTGCCTGCCCGAGTGCTTTTTGATGAATGCTACAATCGGAGACCGTGATGGGTAATTTTATTTTTACAGATCCCARGGGAGAGGGGGGCCAAATGGAGGTGTGCATAAATGCACTTTGAGCTCCGCACAGACCGCCGACATTGACGCCAGTAATATAACCTCACACATCCCCCCCTAAAACCCTGTGAAAATATGCGCTGATCTCGGCTGTTGTGGCACTAACCATTTAATCATAGACACCTTGATAAAAGTCACCGACGGCTGTCATTGAAATGAGATGCCACCCTGTTCCTGAGAAAAGATAATGGACTGCATTTGACCCAAACCCAATTCTACAGAAAGCACAATYAGGATAAATCACTTAAAGAGCGTGATGTTTACAGTCATATGACATAATATCTGTCAAAATGGTGAGGAATCTAAATTCGACCCTATTTTCAAAAGGGAATTCAACCAAAACCAGGCCTCATTCAAAGAAWCACATCATCCCAGAAAAAAGTATGAGAAAATATAAACTTTAGTAATTCTTGAGTCAAATAGAGGTAAACACAACATGCTGAAACTAGACCAAAGTTATGTYTAGAAAATGAATCCACTATCACCATTTATTCTGTATAAAGATGTTAAAACTTTTCTGAAATCACCCACAGAAAAAAGCCATTTCCTCACACTATCATTGTGCATTTCCTGAATACCTATGATTGATTACCTTCCTCAACAATGGCAGTCTGGTAATTCGTCTGCAATACAGCATTCCATTTTCTGCTGGTATGAAAGATGGCCTGACGTATATAAAATTGTGATGCCACATTACAGTCAAAACGACATAAATAACTTTGAATATGAAAAGACTGTAATTTTAAAACTGTCAGAGCGAGGCAGACCGCATGGGCTTATGTTGGAAGTCTAACCAATATCATATGCAATTAGAGTTCCAAAAGTTCCTTCTTACACTTTTTACCATCTTACACAAGTGAGAGAGTTTGAGTGTTATTGCTGTCATTCATTTTCGGCCAGGCGATAACTTATTGCTGATGATTCTCCTAAATTAATGCATTGACTAGTAAGTACATGTCACTTAGTCCATGAAGTCTGAACTTRGCTAATATCTATCACTCACAGTATTGACATCCCATGAGTGTCTTTAATTTCCGTACAGCACAGCGCTCAGTGAGTATTTGAACTACAGATATCGGATCTTAATTTGACCAGTTTCTCATAGCAGGAAAATAATCCTGTAGCAAGAGGAAATGTGAACTATATTGTCGATTACAATAAATATAATTTTTTTAAAGGATTGATACCCTATATATACAAACATTTGTGTGTTAAATGAGTGTATTTGGCTATTTCAGCCACACCCGGTGCTGACAGGTGTATAAAAAATCAAGCACACCGCCATGCATTCTCCATAGACAAACATTGGCAGTAGAATGGCCTTCCCAAAGAGCTCAGTAACTTTCAACTTGATACCATCATAGGATGCCACCTTTCCAACAAATGAGTTAGTCAAATTTCAGCCCTGCTAGAGCTGCCCCTGAAATGTCTAGGAGCAACAACAGCTCAACCACGAAGTGATAGGCCACACAAACTCACAGAATGGGACCGRCGTGTGCTGAAGAGCATAAAAAATTGTCTGTCCTTGGTTGCAACACTCACTACCAAGTTCCCCAATGCCTCTGGAAGCAACATCAGCACAGGAACTGTTCGTCGTGAGCTTCATGAAATGGGTTTCTATGGCCGAGCAGCTGCACACAAACCTAAGATCACCATGCACAAAGCCAAGAGTCAGCTGGAGTGGTGTAAAGCTAGCTGCCATTGGACTCTGGAGCAGTGGAAACACGTTCTCTGGAGTGATGAATCACGCTTCACCATCTGGCAGTCTGATGGACAAATCGGGGTTTGGAGGATGCCAGGAGAACGCTAACTGCCCCAATGCGTAGCGCCAACTGTAAAGTTTGGTGGAGGAGGAATAATGGTCTGGGGCTGTTTTTCATGGTTCGGGCTAGGCCCCTTAGTTCCAGTGAAGGGAAATCTTAACGCTACACCACACAATTACATTTTATACGATTCTGTGCTTCCAACTTTGTGGCAACAGTTTGGGCAAGGCCCTTTCCTGTTTCAGCATGACAATTCCTCCGTGCACAAAGCGAGGTCCATACAGAAATGGTCTGTCAAAAATCAGTGTGGAAGAACTTGACTGGCCTGCACAGAGCCCTGACCTCAACCRCATCAAACACCTTTGGGATGAATTGGAACGCCGAGTAAGAGCCAGGCCTGATTGCCCAACATCAATGCCCGACCTCACTAATGCGCTTGTGGCTGAATGGAAGCAAGTCCCCGCAGCCATGTTCCAATATCTAGTGGAAAGCCTTCCCAGAAGAGTGGAGGCTGTTATAGCAGCAAAGGGGGGACCATCTCCATATTAATGCCCATGATTTTGGAATGAGATGTTCGACAAGCAGGTGTCCACATACGTTTGGTCATGTAGTGTACATTTTTAGTTAGTCTGGCATTTTAAATTGAACATTACAAACTTTAGAAGCCGTTTAAACCTTGAATACGCTACAATTTGCACTCTGTTGTCTTTGCGACAACAGAGTGATCAAATTAAGAAACTCCACCTGTACAAAATCTCAGTGTCAAACTGGACACATTAACCAATAAAATMATTAATATATTTAGAACTGAGTGATGATGTTGGTAATATGTCATCARGTTGCAGAGTTCTGCAAATTCATGAATCTATCATTTTATTCAAGACATAACTGGGACCAGACTTTTACCCTGACCATGTAGCAGAAAAAAATCTGGGCCCTTGTTATAACCTGAAACTAGTCAGGTATCACTAGTCCTAGTCAGATATAACTAGTCCTACACTCATAGAAAAAAAGGTTATATTTCTTGATTCATATATGGCACCTCCAAAGGTTCTTTATAGAACCATTTTCACGGAACCAAAATTGGTTCCACATAGAACCCTTAGATTCCATACATATAGAACCTTAAGGGTGCCATATATGATGCAAGGAATAGAATCATTTTTGCTTCTAGCCAAAAAAAATTATTCTAAGAGTGTAGTAAGGTATAACTAGTCCTAGTCAGGTATAACTAGTCCTAGTCAGGTATAACTAGTTCTAGTCAGGTATAACTGGTCCTAGTCAGGTAGTACTAGTTCTAGTCGGGTATAACTAGTCCTAGTCAGGTATAACGAATCCTAGTCGGGTATAACTAGTTCTAGTCAGGTATAACTAGTCCTAGTCAAGCATAGCTAGTCCTAGTCAGGCATAATTGGTTATAGTCAGGAAAACTCAGGGCCCTAGACAGAACAGAACATCGTCATCATCACCATATCCCACATTTACAAAATTACAACTGATAACAGGTAGCAAGTCGAAGGGTAGGATGACCCATTTCAGATAAGGGACTGTACAGTGCATAGCAAAGACTTTGTAACTTGCGATAACAATCTCTCTTACACGTTCCCTTTGACACCCTGAGCGAGTTCCCAGAACACCATGCTGTGATTAGGCCTATTTTCCTTCCTTTAGCTTTCCCTCTTTTGTCCTTACCTCTTCAGTCCTTCCCTTTTCTGTCACTCTTTCCCTTTCTCATTAGGGATGAAGCGGATGTGACTCAGATCATTAAGATTACTTTGTTTTATTATTACAGACCTGRTTCCGGGAACCGACGATTCCTCGGAGCGTTAGCATGTCTACCGTGACTCCATACAGCAACGRGGCTCAATTAGGCCATATCGTTATGGATATGGAAGTGTTTCCTCCAKCTTCGGCTATCAGCTTCTATTAGGATCATTTTTTAAGATTTACACAGGCAATTTCTGCTGCCATTGCATTGGAATAGGTAGCAAATAATGCTGTAATGCAAACAAGCTAATTTTGTGTTCAGCTCTTCCGATTAGATCTTCATCCTATTTGCATTATTTGCAGTTGTAATATCTACTTAAACTGTKAATTCAGTCAAGCGCTTGAGAATCAGTGATTTGAAGAACCTATGATGACAGTGGTTGAGATACATAGTGGAACTAGCTACATCAGTAAAAGCATGCTTGGTAACCTTTAGTCGAAGAATGCCCACATGTCCATAGTAGCCAGAGCCTCTCTCTCCAGGGCCGTGGCATGTTGATCAGGACAATGAATCATCATGTTTATGAAGTTCATAAAAGTTTGACATTCATTATCTGTACGAGCACAATGAAACGTAAGGCATTTCTGTCAGTTCTGAGTTGGGAAAAATGTGTTCACACCCGATTACTTTTTCCACATTTTSTTGTGTTACAAAGTGTGATTAAAATTGATTTAATTTACATTGTTTGGTCAACTTTCTACACAAAATACTAGGTAATGTCAAAGTGTAAGAAGAATTCTAACATTTGTAAACCATGTATGCTTTKAAAACAATCTTGATTAGATAAGTWTTAAACTCCGAGTCAATACATGTTGGAATCACCTTTGGCAGTGATTACAGCAATGAGTTTTTCTGGGTAAGTGTTTAAGAGCTTCCCACACCTGCATTGTGCAACATTTGCCCATTATTATTTTCTAATTCTTCAAGCTCTGTCAAATTGGTTGTTGAACATTGCTAGACAACCATTTTCAGGTCTTGCCAACGATTTTCAAGCAGATTTAAGTCAACACTGTAACTTGGCCACTCAGGAACATTCACTGTCTTCTTGGTAAGCAACTCCAGTATATATTTGGCCTTGTGTTTTAGGTTATTGTCCTGCTGAAAGGTAAATTAATCTCCCAGTGTCTAGTGGGAATCTGACTGAACCAAGTTTTCCACTAGGATTTTGCCTGTGCTTTGCTCCAATCTGTTTATTTTATGTCCTGAAAAACTCCCCAGCACTTAACGATCACAAGCACACCCATAACATGATGCACCCACCACTATGTTTGAATATATGGAGAGTGTTACTCAGTAATCTGTTGTATTCTTTCCCCAAACACAACATTTTGTTTTCAGGACAAATGCTTAATTGCTTTGACACATTCTTTGCAGTATTACTTTAGTGCCTTGTTGTAAACAGGATGCATGTTTTGGAATATTTTTATTCTGTACAGGCTTCCTTCTGTTCACTCTGTCAATTAGGTTAGTATTGTGGAGTATCTACAATGTTGTTGARCCATCATCAGTTTTCTCCTAATGCAGCAATTCAACTCTGTAACTGTTTTAAAGTCACCATTGGCCTCATGGTGAAATCCCTGAGTGGTTTCCTTCCTTTCTGGCAACTGAGTTAGGAAGGATGCCTGTATCTTTGTAGTGACTGGGTGTATTGGTACGCCATCCAAAGTGCAATTAATAACTTCACCATGCTCAAAGGGATATTCAATTTCTGCTTTTTTACTTTTACCCATCTACCAATAGGTGCCCTTCTTTGTGGAAAACCTCTCTGGTATTTGTGGTTAAATCTCTGCTCGACTGAGGGACCTTACAGATAATTGTATGTGTGGGATATAGAGATGAGGTYGTCATTTAAAAAATCTAGTTAAACACTATTATTGCACACAGAGTGAGTCCATGCAACTTATTATGTGGCTTATTAAGCACATTTTTACTCCTGTACTTACAGTTGAAGTCGGAAGTTTACATACACCTTAGCCAAATACAATTAAACTCAGTTTTTCACAATTCCTGACATTTAATCCTAGTAAAYATTTCCTGTCTTAGGTCAGTTAGGATCACCACTTTATTTTAAGAATGTGAAATGTCAGAATAATAGTAGAGAGAATMATTTATTTCAGCTTTTATTTCTTTCATCACATTCCCAGTGGACCAGAAGTTTACATACACTCAATTAGTATTTGGTAGCATTGCCTTTAAATTGTTAAACTTCGATCAAATGTTTCGGGTAGCCTTCCACAAGCTTCCCACAATAAGTTGGGTGANCCCACAATAAGTTGGGTGAATTTTGGCCCGTTCCTCCTGACATAGCTGGTGTAACTGAGTCAGGTTTGTAGGCCTCTTTGCTCGCACACCCTTTTTCAGTTCTGTCCACAGATTTTCTATAYGATTGAGGTCAGGGCTTTGTGATGGCCACTCCAATACCTTGACTTTGTTGTCCTTAAGCCATTTTGCCACAACTTTGGAAGTATGCTTGGGGTCATTGTCCATTTYGAAGACCCATCTGCGACCAAGCTTTAACTTCCTGACTGATGTCTTGAGATGTTGCATCAATATATCCACATAATTTTTCCMCCRCATGATGCCATCTATTTTGTGAAGTGCACCGGTCCCTCCTGCAGCAAGGCACCCATACAACATGATGCTGCCACCCCCGTGCTTCACGGTTGGGATGGTGTTCTTCAGCTTGCAAGCKTCCCCCTTTTTCCTCCAAACGTAACGATGGTCATTATGGCCAAACAGTTCTATTTCTGTTTCATCAGACCAGAGGACATTTCTCAAAAAAGTACGATCTTTGTCCCAATAAGCAGTTGCAAACCGCAGTCTGGCTTTTTTTTATGGTGGTTTTGGAACAGTGGCTTCTTCCTTGCTGAGTGGCCTTTCAGGTTATGTCAATATAGGACTCGTTTTACTGTGGATATAGATACTTTAGTACGTGTTTCCTCCAGCATCTTCACAAGGTCCTTTGCTGTTGTTCTGGGAATGATTTGCACTTTTCGCACCAACGTATGTTCATCTCTAGGAGACAGAAAGCATCTCCTTCCTGAGCGGTATGATGGCTGCGTGGTCCCATGGTGTTTATACTTGCATACTATTGTTTTTACATATGAACGTGGTACCTTCAGGCGTTTGGAAATTGTTCTCAAGGATGAACCAGACATGTGGAGGTCTACAAAACATTCTTTTGAGGTCTTGGCGGATTTTTTTTGATTTTCCCATGATGTCAAGCAAAGAGGCACTGAGTTTGAAGGCCGGCCTTGAAATACATCCACAGGTACACCTCCAATTGACTCAAATGATGTCAATTAGCCTATCAGAAGCTTCTAAAGCCATAACATAATTTCCTGGAATTTTCCAAGCTGTTTAAAGGCACAGTCAACTTAGTGTATGTAAACCTCTGACCCACTGGAATTGTGATACAGTGAATTATAAGTGAAATAATCTGTCTGTAAACAATTGTTGTAAAAATTACTTGTGTCATGCACAAAGTAGATGTCCTAACCAACTTGCCAAAACTATAGTTTGTTAACAAGAAACTTGTGGAGTGGTTAATAAACYAGTTTTAATGACTCCGACCTAAGTGTATGTAAACTTTGGACTTTAACTGTATTTAGGCTTGCCGTAACAAAGGGGTTGATTACTTATTGACTAAAGACATTTGAGTAAATTTTTTWAAATTCATTTGTAACATTTTCTTTTTGTAATCCATTTTAAAATCGGGCCATGTAACAAGAAATATGTGGAAAAAGTCAAGGGGTGTGAATACTTTCTGAAGCCACTGTATAGGCAATACATTATCTCCTTATGTGACCACTTCATTGACCAAAGAGATAAGGACCTACTTATCACYTAACTGCAGTGTTTTAATGCATGACAAAATCAATAATCTAACTTGTTTGATGAAAAAAAGTATTATTCGTCGCAGTATGACAGTTTCACAACTGATGTASAAATATTCATAGATGAGAAAAAATGTATTTCTTGACATGCACATTTTTCTGAGGAAAATACGGATGTGATCTACAAAGGGCTTTAGAATTGTAATGTATCATTTATTTCAGTTGGCAAGACRCAAACTAATCCAATGGCGGCAGGTAGGCAGGTAGCCTAGCGGTTAAGTGCATTGGACCAGTAACCGAAATGTTGATTGTTAGAATCCCAGAGCCGACCAGGTGAAAAATGTGTCGATGTGCCCTTGAGCAAGGCACTTAACCATAATTGCTCTTGTAGGTCGCTATGGATAAGAGCGTCTGCCAAAATGTCAATCCATTAGTTTTAAAAAATCTAAATTGTTCAACCCACTGAAGTAGCTTACGTCTTTGTCTGCAATTCATCAATACGTACAAGCACTTAGTTGTTTGTTCAGGAGTTCATCGCATTACATACCCCCTCTATATTTTGAAGCTAGAAAATTAATAGCTGTGGGTGTTTAATGCATTTATGTCCTCTGCAAAATTACTTTAATGAAAGTAAATAACATCTTGAAGAACTATCAATAATTAATGAAAGCATTAGGCAGACAGCATATACACATATACAGAGATTAAGAGAGAGATAGCTCTGTTAAATATAAAAGAGTGCAATGAAAGAGAGGAATAAAGTGAGGGAGGTAATAAACATTACAAAACTACATCAGTGGAGAACAAAAGCCATGTAATGGGTTTACATCTGACCTTTGGAACCCCAAGTTAAATTTGTACACAGTTTTGGGAAACTGCTAATTACATTTTCTCTGTATCCAATCAAACAGTCTATTTCCCCTCCCACAGTATGTTTCAGACAATGCACACAGCAGGGATTGAGGAGTAACAGTTCAGGTATCTGATTCAATTTGTGTCTAAGAGAATAGTATGATAAGAGAAATGGTAGCCTGATGTAGCACATTTCTGTCTTAGTATTCATACACTGACAATCATGCAGTTCATACGTAATCTAACAGAATATAATTAGCCAGATAACTCACTAAATTGCTCATAACATACACTCTTAGGGTTCCCAAAAAGTTATTTGGCTGTCCCCATAGTCCCAGTCGATTTTAGATAGAACGTCGTGGCCCCGCCCGCTTGTGGGGAATGCAACCTGTGGTTACCTACAGTATGTTACTCCATTGGCTCACAGCAAATACTGGACATTTTTCAAACCCAATTTTCTTGTTTTCTTGACAAGTAAAATGTATTATCTTGATGAACTGTTTTCCACACACATAGCTATACTTGGACACTCGGTCCCCACATTTCCCACACTGTAAAAAAAAATATCTGTAAAAAAACTGAAAATATACTGGCAYAAAATGACCAGCACAATTTCCATTATTTTATAAACAGTTGCTTCAAAGAAATTACGGAAAAGAAGGTATATACACAGAGAGTGTCCATTATTAGACAGAGCTGATATCTGGATAAATCTTTTAAAAAACATGTTTTTTTCTGTCTTTTTAGGGACATTCCCTGCGATAGATTAAAGGGAATTTCCATACAATTTTTTTTTTAAATACAAGTTGTTGTTTTTTTATCTAACTTCAGGGCCCTAGTTTATAGATCAGGAAAACTATGAAAAATAGTACATCTGTTTATCACAACTAAAGTCCCTTTTGGAAATWAAAGAAAGTATCCTCTGTACTTGAAGACAATAGTAGACAACCCATCCATGTCTTTGTTAATCTGTCAGCTGTTCTCTTTGTTCCTCTTTGTGGTATCAAGATACAAGATAAAAGTGTATATATACGCGTCATATACAGTGGGCTCCAAAAATACTGGCACCCCTGGCTGGCAATGCACTAACAATACTTTAAAAAATATAAACAATATAATTGTAGAGATAAACTCAAAATACCAACATGTGAGAAATACTGTACTTTATTACTGTTTCAATGGAACCCACCAAAATCATTTATCATCAAYGTTTCACAATTAATGGCACCCTTAAAGATTATTGTAAATAACATTACCAAAATTAAACCAGGAATTAAATTCCACTTATTTAAGTTTATCTAAGTCTTAAGGAACTATATTGAGCCATTCCATCACGTCCTGTTTCACTAGGGTATAAAAATGAGGTATCACGCATGCAATAACCCTTTGTCATSCAACACCATGAAGAAAACAAAAGAACTGGAAGTTCAAAAGAGACAGATGGTCGTAGACCTTCATAAATCTGGTAATGACTACAAGAAGATCCACAAATGATTGAATATACCACTGAGCACTGTGAGGGCATTTATTAAAAAAAAATGCAAAAGTTATGGAACAGTTGAAAACCTGACGGGTAGAGGACGCAAATGCATTTTGCCCCCCACCAGGATGGGGAGGAGGATGGTGAGAGAAGCCACAAAATCCCCAAGAATCACTGTGAAAGAATTGCAGGCCTTGGTGGCATCTTGGGGTCACCAGTTTTCAAAAAGCACCATCAGACCATCAGCACCATCAGACGCCATCCACAACCATCCACAACCATCCACAACCACAGGCTCTTTGGAAGGGTTGCCAGAAGAAAGCCCTTTCTGACCCCAAGACACAGACGCAAGCGCTTGGAGTTTGCCAAATGTCATTTAAATTATGACTGGAAGAAGGTGCTCTGGTCAGATGASACAAAAATTGTACGTTTTGGTCAGATACAGCATCGGCATGTTTGGCGTCAAAACAGAGAAGCATACAAGGAGAGGCACCTCATACCCACGGTGAAATATAGTGGTGGGTCAGTGATGTTTTGGGGCTGTTTTAATTCCAGAGGTCCAGGTGCACAGGTTAAGATTGATGGCATAATGAATTCCACCATGTATCAGGAKATTTTGGCTGACAATCTGGTTGCCTCTGCCAGAAGGCTGGGATTTGGTCGTAGGTGGACTTTCCAGCAAGACAATGACCCAAAACATACCTCAAGATCCACACAGAAATGGTTCTGTGACAACAAAATCAATGTTCTGCCATGGCCATCTCAGTCYCCGGACTGTTCCTTAACCTTACAAACATTACAGTAAAATACATGCTGTTATCCTTGCCAGAGGTGGTTGCACTAAGTACTAAATGAGGAGTGCCAATAATTATGAAACCTTGATTTTGGTGAAATGTATTTTGTATTAAATAATTGTATGAATTTGGTTTCTTCCATTGAAACAGTACAGTATTTCTCACATGTTGGTATTTTGAGTTTCTCTATACTTATATTGTTTATATTTTTTTAAGTATTGTTTGTGCATTGCCATTCAGGGGTGACAGTAATTTTGGAGCCCACTGTAAATGATTTAAATGCCCTTATTTGTGAAAATGTAAGGTGAGCAGTCAAATAGTAACCTAGCTTAGCACTTCTGTTTTTCAGGGGAAATGGTTCACAATCTGTATCCCTGAAAACTGAATTGTTAGTGTTTTCTGGCGACTCCGCATAGGCTTGTCAAATAGTCACTTTCCTGACTAACACTAAAGCTGATTGGACCAGTTGATGGCATGCCAACAACATCTCCATGGCACCTGAGGACTGCTCTTGTCAATCATTTCACTATTAATATTGATTAAATAGGAGTYGTTTTTCTGAGATGGGGCACTGGGCCTTGATGCCCTAGTTTCAAATGTTACACATTCAACTTGTTCAAGTCCCGGTTTTCACAATCCATTTTGATTGGCGTAAATGGTAAGCAAGCCGAACATCCCCTTTAATTGAGACACAAGTCTAACGTTTGCCGAGAGAATCTGTCAGTAGATTGACTATTCCCGTCCACTTGCTGTCAATGTCGATGCTTGTGAAGAATGTCGGTGAGGTAGATAAGCCTGGACAGGAAATGCTGATAGYACACTATGGATAGCCGTTAGACAGAGAAGAATAGTATTGGCAACCCCACTGTCACCATTCGAAACCCAAGTCGTAATACCACTCTCTGCTGAATTAATTGCTGTTTCCCATTGTCTGTGTCCTAGACATATTGGCTGAATAGAAAGAAAACATGTCTCTCTGGCTCCAAAAGAGTATTGTTCTTTCCAGCCTGATACAAATATTGTGTCCTACCTACTACTAGGAAGGAAATGTGCTGAGTGACCTCTGACACATATTTTTTAAGGGGACTCTATTCAGGTATTGACTTCATTAGGTCAAATAAAGGGTGTACTGTTTTACACATGTACAAGTCTGTAACCTGTACAAGTGTGTGGTGTGAAATAGTCATGTGTTTTTTGCATATCCCGCTCCCCCTGAGAGTGGGGTCACGGCCAGGGATCAGCCATTATTGACGGCAACCGTGTAGCAATTAAAGTTATGTGCCTAGCAAACGGGCAGAAAAACAGATTTTTTCCCTAGTTGGCTCAGGGATTCAAACTAGCAACCTTTTGGTTACTGGCCAAACATTTAACCCCTAGGCTACTTGCCACCCTCGAATGTTTAGAGGGAAGAGAGACATTTTCCTTCGTTCTTTTTTCATTGCATCGTTTTCATTTTTTTCTTTTCTTTTATGGCCTTCTGATGCTAGTCGGACATCGGAAATGTCTCATTTATGAAGTTGTAAGTCCTACATGATTGTGTTCAAGTCCTTTTGAAGTCGGAACAATTCTTCAGCTAATTAGATTTTAGCTAGCTAAATTAACTAGTTAACGTTGCTAATGATAAAGTTAGCTAGCTTGCCCAARGTTGACAATATGGTAAAACTAGCCACATTATCTATGTTCGACAATGTCAAAAATGGACTTGCTTTATCATCTTTCGGTTGAAAAGGTGAAACGTCAGTGATGAAATGTCACAGCTCGCTCAAGTGGTAATTTCCCTTCCGAGGAAGGCAGCATTAAGTCAAATCACATTCTATAGACTTCTTTGTGAGTGTGTAGACTGAACGACTTAGCAACAGCATTTGGTTTCATAGTCTTAAAAGCCATTGTCAGGCATGCACAAGAGCATACCATTAATTAATAACACTTTGAATGCCTATGCTGCCCAGCCTCTCTACCTTGCGTCTTTGTCTTTCCCTCACTCTGTGTTCGTCGGGTATAAATAACTATGTAACTGTGTCTTATTTAGTGGTGTTCAGTCTGCCACCATGGTAACGTGAGAAGTGATGATGCACTCGAGAGGCCCTCTCCAGTAGTAAGAGACGTGCTGTCAAAACAATCCACTTCACTTTGAAAGGTAAGGCAGAGTTGGCTGTGTTCTTGATCCTGAACTTTAARAGTCCCTTTATTTAAACATTGTTATGGTAACATGACAAGTCAACTGATTTAAATGGACATTAGGTGGATGAAATCATTGGCTGAAAAGGCAGGTCAGTTTGATAGAGCTCCAATCCATTTTCTTTTCATTTAAAAGCATTTTGATTAAAGYGACAGTTCACCTAAATAAAATAAATTATTCACAAAAGTATGTATTTGTAAGCAGTCTATGGACAAGGATAGAGTGCAATCAACACTTTGGTTTTGTTTATGTAGCCACTGCCAGCATTTGCTAATTGGATKATTTTACAAACAAAATCCATAAAGTCAATGTACCCAATATTGGGGTGGCAGGTAGCCTCGTGGTTAGAGCGTTGGGCCAGTAACCGAAAAGTTGCTAGATTGAATCCCTGATTTGCTCCTGATCAAGGCAGTTAACCCACTGTTCTTAGGCTGTCATTGTAAATACGAATTTGTTCTTAACTGACTTGCCTGGTTAAAAACAATTATGAAAGTAGTGTCAAACAAGGTCATTGAACTACACAGTCCCTTTCAGATACTTTTGTATGATTTGGGTGGCTGTATTGTCCATGYGCTATTTATGAAGTAAGGAAATATGAAACTTTGCAATTTGGGTGAACATATAGTACCTTTAAGGCCCTCAGAATTATGGATTATTATTGACATTTCTTGTTTCTTTARACAATTCTCCACCCTCTTGTTGGGACCTTTACTCTCCTGGGATTAGCCTTTACTGTCATTTCCAGCGAGCAGTACTTGTTCTAATGGAAAGTTGACAAAGTGAATTATGGACTACTGTTTCCCCTGTAAAACATTCCCAGCATAACTGTATGACTTGAARGTTAAAAGAGTGCCAAGTAACACACACGTTCACTTTAGAGAGCATGAGAGGGGGTGAAATGTCTGGAAATGGGAGGAAGCATGGCAMGATAGGTGTTCACTTCTGAAATATCCTCTCATGGATTAAAGCCAGATTAAATAATTACTCTGCAATCAAAGAACAATCAGAGAAGTAGCGCCTGACGCAGTAGTGAAGTGTTGTGGTAACGTGAGGTTGGGGACATGCTAGGGGACACTGGGGGCACATAGACTATGGAGCAGAGACAGCCTGTGTAAATAGTCTGACACCTAAATAATTTACAAGCATTTTAAGGCTTCCTCTTACCCTGTGGTCTTTTCCATTTGTTTCTCTTAGAAAGACACAATGGAGATTGTTTTTTTATTTTATCATTCACCTCTGAGGAAAAGCTAGACACAAGACAAGATGGAAACCTATGTCATGCCATTAAATCGATACATTTTGCTCATCTACCTGGAAATTCATGAAACTTTCAAAAAAACGGTAATGATTGCCATTAATAATAAGCCGCCCTCTAAGGAGTCAGTGCGTAGCATAGCCATTTCCTTGAMCTTGGCTGAATATTCTGAACTTGTCTCTCATCGTATTGTGCTGATTGAACTATGGTCAAGTGGAATCAGCAATTAAGTGTCTGAGTTTTTCTACCGAGAGCTAACTAACGACATATTGACTTGTAAATGAGAGAGCGTCTCGCTCTTTAAAAGGTGTTGCCGTCTGGCTTTTCTCTGAAGATCAAAGGACCTCGGAATATAATAAATCATCGTACAAAGATAGTTGTTTCGACCAACAGGACTTGAAGAATCTTATTAAGGGTGTCTTTTCCCAGGTTAGCCCTTTTCTCAGAGTCATTAGAGGAAAATGGAGCAGTGCCAAGGAGACTTGTTCGTTTTGGGGAGAGGGGGGGTTTGCTTTAGAACCAAACGTACTTTTCCTTTATTTGTACCCACCTTGACTCGACCAGGGACTATTCATTAATGAGTGAGAGATGCTCAGGTACCGTGCTTCCCTGCTTTGCAATCTCGCCAATTAAATGGTGTCTGCTTGACCSCCATTAGCAAACTACTGTGTTGAGAGGAAGATGAAAGAAAAGGTCTGGGGGAATTGTAAATTAGTGAAAAACAATTGCTTTACCCTGCTTTAGTTTTAGGTCATATGAACTATTTGTGTCTTTTTCTCCTTCCCAGAGCAGAGGATGAAATTAGTCACATGAAACGGCTGCCATTTTGTCTGACTGTCACGGCCGTCGTTGAAGGAAGACCAAAGTGCAGCGTGGTGAGCGTACATTTTCCTTTTTATTTAAAATGTCGCCAACAAAACAACAAACGAAAGAAACAACCATGAAGCTTAAAGGGCTATAGTGCCACAAACAAAGTTAACTACCCACAACGAAAGGAGGGAAAAAGGGATACCTAAGTATGGTTCCCAATCAGAGACAACGATAGACAGCTGTCCCTGATTGAGAACCATACCAGGCCAAAACATAGAACCACAAAATCATAGAAAACAAAACATAGAATGCCCACCCCAAATCACACCCTGACCAAACCAAATAGAGACATAAAAAGGCTTGACACTGACTCTCAGGGRGTGACACTGACTCTGCTGGTCTGCCGTTTCTTGCTTTGCCAAAGATCATATTGCAGCACCCAGTTAAACTCTGTTTACTCACTCACCCCACTATTCTGCTGGGGGCTGTTCTCTATGCTTAGCCCACATTTGTTTATGGTTAATCCAGAATTCCAATATTGATTCATATTGTTTACATTATTAAGACTTTCAATTTTGTATGAATGACACTGTTCCTTATGATACTCTGCGTTTCCCTTTACCTACATCCACAATATAGCTGCTTCCTCATAAGCCATCAATAAAATGTATAAATGCAGGGAGCTTGAGTCTTAATAGAGAATGAAAAAATGTTTGCATAAACCAGAAAGCCACTTAATTTGCAGTAGCWCTGGAAAAAATACAGAGCGAAAGCTCTACACTGTAAATTAATATTATTCTATATGGAATTTATTAGAATGGAGGTGGGTGGGTGGTTGATATCCTACATATCTTAGCATTCACATATCGACCATTCAATGCAAATGGTATATATCAGATGTTATTATACTGCAATTACTTTCATGTTATTACTATGCTATGACCAGTTTGTCGGTTGGAGTTTCAAACCATGGTAGCACCCCTGCTCCAAGTCTAAGGGCTGGGTTCAATCTGCAAAGCTGAAGAGCACTACAGCTCGATGGATTTTTAAAGACAATGTTCCCGTGTTAGTGGAGACTGCATTTACGGTAAACGTTACATATTTCAGCTCAAGCGGAAGTTACTTTTAAATTCCAATTGTGCWACAGTGATAGGGATTGAATCAAGCCCTAACCTTGGGTGATGCATTGGTATTCATCAAACGAATGACTCATAGATGGATGGAGAAGCATGTGGGTCAGTAAGCCATATGGAGAGGATAGCTGTGTTGGCTAATGAGAGTGGAGGAGATCGAGGGAACATCTTGGATGAGAGGGGCCACGTTGGTTATTGTATTGGGATTGGATGGCCTAGCTTAGAGTTGAGGCATGGCCTTGTGGTGTTAACTTCAAGGAGTGTGCCGCATGACCAAGACACCTGAAAAGGAGGTGTAATGGAGACGCAGTGGAGAAAGCTGAGGAGTTGACCACTCTAGTGGATGGTTAAGTGAATTTAGATAGATTTAGTGTGTGAGGAGTGTAATGGAGAGCTCAGGCAGCAATAGCCAAGTGCGGACCTGAAGAGGGGCTTGACAATATGAGGACTATAGTTACTAGTGGATTGTGGTTTAAGTGTTTGGGTGGATTGTGAGCAGAATCCTACCTGTGCGTCCCAAATGTCACCCTATTCCCTATATAGCTGCTATATCGTGCATTACTTTTGACAAGAGCCCTATGGGCCCTGATCAAAAGTAGTGCACTATAAAGGGAATAGGATGCCATTTGGGTCCCAGTTTACCTATCTGCTTGGGCTCCACTTGTATAAAAGACTCATTGAAGCGCTACCTTTAATTAGAGGCTTTAAATCACAGATYATTGCTTGGTCATGGATCCTGAGCCTTAATGACAGGTGTCTTAGACATTGAATGCACAAAAAACTGGACATTTACTTTGTGTTCCTTTTCAAGTGCATGTTGACCTTTTAAAGTGTGGTGCCGGGGAGGTGCATATACAATCCAAAGTAATTCGATTGAAAAGCAATCTGAGGATTATAATTATAGGATTGTAACAAAGAAGGCTAATCTTAATTACTGGTCTACAATCAGGCTTTTTGTTGTCCGTTAGAGTTACTCAAGCTCTCTCCACCCAGTAAATGGGTGGAAGTGGACAATTAGTAGTGCGTTTTACACAGGAAGCTAGCCAGGAAACGACGCTCCTTATTATGAGAATATAGATGCAAATTTATATTAGGACCTAAGAGTAGACTCAGAGGATGCAAAAACTTTAAATGAAGCATTGTGTTCCAGTAACAGGGGTTGTCCTTTACCTTGGTATGGGGTCATAAAGCATTGTGTTCCAGTAACATGGGTTGAACTTAACCTTGGTGAGGGGTCCGTTTAAGAGCCAAAGGAAGCATCAATCAGTTATTGCCTATTGGTTCCCGGTAAATTATGGAAAATGACATAGGAAGCATTGTGGGAGGGTCCGGTCCTTTCACTTGTGCCGGTATTAATGTTCTTTGTGATTATTTTAGGTACCTTTGACAAATGGCAAAGTATTCTATTTTAGAATATCCTGTAAGTATTGTATATTCAAGGTGGGTCAAAGAAAATCAGGAGGGGGAAAAAACTCATTTGTAGAATACAAAGACCTTGTAGAATAAAAAGTCCCATTAAGARGTACTGTCTATCAGTATAATGATGGTATTTAATTCTAATTCCAATATCTTTGATTTCAGTATGTAATGTATGACAAGTGAAACCTTGCAGTCAAAGCACACACTATTCAACTGCAGAAGCCAATCTTCGTTTACCAAACATTCAGCTGAATTTAATAATTTGACACAGTCTGGCAACCCTTGCGGCATATACAGTATTCATCCAATGGCATTGAGGAGTATACCAYCTCAGCCACSGACTTCATCAATAAGTGCATCAACGACGTCGTTCCCACAGTGACCGTACGTACGTATATCCCAACCAGAAGCCATGGATTACAGGCAACATCCACACCGAGCTAAAAGATACAGCTGCCGCTTTCAAGGAGCGGGACACTAATCCGYACGCTTATAAGAAATCRCACTATGCCCTCAGACGAACCATCAAACAGGCAAAGAGTCAATGCAGGACTAAGATTGAATCCTACTACACCAGCTCTGATGCTCATCGGATGTGGCAAGTCTTGCAATTACGGACTACAAAGGAAACCCCAGCCGCGAGCCTACCAGATGAGCTAAACGCCTTTTATGCTCGCTTCAAGGCAAGCAACAGTGAAGCACGCAAGAGAGCACCAGCTGCTCCGGACGACTGTGTGATCACGCTCTCCGTATCTGATGCGAGCAAGACCTTTAAACAAGTCAACATTCACAAGGCCGCGGGGCCAGACGGATTACCAGGGCATGTACTCAGAGCATGCGCGGACCAACTGGCAAGTGTCTTCACTGACATTTTCAACCTCTCCCTGACCGTGTCTGTAATACCTACATGTTTCAAGCAGGCCACCATAGTCCCTGTGCCCAAGAATGCGAAGGTAACCTGCCTAAATGACTACCGSCCAGTAGCACTCACGTCYGTAGCCATGAAGTGCTTTGAAAGGCTGGTCATGGCTCACATCAACACCATCATCCCAGAAACCCTAGACCCACTCCAATTTTCATACCACCCCAACAMATCCACAGATGACYGAATCTCAATCGCACTACACACTGCCCTTTCCCACCTGGACAAAAGGAACACCTATGTAAGAATGCTGTTCATTGACTACAGCTCAGCGTTCAACACCATAGTGCCCACAAAACTCATCACTAACTATTTCTTGAACTGCATTGTTGGTTAAGGGCTTGTAAGTAAGCATTTCACMGTAAGGTCTACACCGGTTGTATTCGGCGCAAGTGACAAATAKAATMTMATTTGATTTGTGTATTTATACATTTTTAAACCAACCAATAGAGTGTATTCCTTAGGCACAGTATGATAATTGGAGACAGGATTGGCAGTATTCACATTATTTGGCAGCTCTACAAAATGCTGTGTTYCCTCTAATGCTAATCTAATGCAGTTAATTTTGGAAACATAGGCCTTCCTTATCACATCTTATAAAACGGGTTGTTTGGATCCTGGATGCTGACTGATTGACAWCTCCCGCAAAATACCATGAAGTGTTAATCTCATAATTCCACTGTCCTGAAGCCCAGGCAGGAAATTTGTAAACGTCATCTCCCTCAGGGMAAAAAGCATCTACACATAATTTTTCCATGCTTCTATTTGTTTTGTAACAGTTGGGGYTTGTATCAGATCAAATTGTATTTGTCACATGCTTCYTAGACAACAAYCGTAGACTAACAGTGAAATGCTTACTTACTGGTCCTTTTCCAAAAATGCAGAGTTAAAGATAAGATAACATATATAAATAGTGATACACTGAATAAATCATAAAAAATAACGAGTAAAAGTAACATGGCTATATACAGGGAGTACCAGTACCGAGCTGATGTGCAGGGMTATGAGGTAATTGAGGTAACTATGTACTGTACGTATACAGTGCATTCGGAAAGTATTCAGACCCCTTGATTTTTCCACATTTGTTGCGTTGCAGCCTTATTCTAAAATMTATTAAATATCTACGCACAATACCAGTAATTGATGAAGTGAAAAAAGTTTTTTTGCACATTTATTAAAAATAAAAATCAGAAATAGCTTATTTACATAACTCTTTGCTATTAGACTCAATATTTTTTTAGTCGAGCAGTAGCCAATAAACACATTAATATATATACACATACACACACACAAACACACAGTGCATTCAGAAAGTATTCAGAACCTTTTACTTTTTCCACTTTTTGTTACGTTACAGCCTTATTATAAAATTGATTAAATATATACAAATTCCTCAATCTACACACAATACCCCATAATGACAAAGCAAAAAAAGTTTTTTTAGGAAATATTTGCACATTTATTAAAAATAACAAAGAAAAATACCTTAAGTATTCCGACCCTTTGCCATGAGACTCGAAATTGAGCTCAGGTGCATCCTGTTTCCATTGTTCATCCTTGAGATGTTTCTACAACTTGATTGGAGTCCACCTTTGGTAAATTCAATTGATTGGACATGATCTGGAAAAGCACACACTCGACTATACAGTTGATAGTGRATGTCAGAGCAAAAAGCAAGCCATGAGGTCGAAGGAATTGTTCTTAGAGCTCCGAGACAGGATTGTGTCGAGGCACAGATCTYGGGAAGGGTACCAAAAAATGTCTGCAGAATTGAAGGTCCCCAAGAACCACCAAGACTCTTCCTACAGRTGGTCACCCGGCCAAACTAAGCAATTGGGGGAGAAGGGCATTGGTCAGGGACGTGACCAAGAACCCAATGGTCACTCTGACAGAGCGCCAGAGTTCTTCTGTGGAGATTGGAGAACTTTCTAGAAGAACAACCATCTCTGCAGCACTCCACCAATCAGGCCTTTATGGTAGACTGGCCAGACGGAAGCCACTCCTCAGTAAAAGGCTGAGTAAAAGGCACATGACAGCCCACTTTGCCAAAAGGTACCTAAAGGACTCTCAGACCATGAGAAARAAGATTCGCTGGTCTGATGAAACCAAGATTGAAATCTTTGGCCTGAGCWCTGAGCGTCACATCTAGAGGAAACCTGGCACCATCCCTACGGTAAAGCATGTTGGTGGCAGCATCATGCTGTGGGGATGTTTTTACGTGGTAGGGACTGGGAGACTAGTCATGATTGAGGGAAAGATGAACAGAGCAAAGTACAGAGAGATCCCTGATGAAAACCTGCTCCAGAGCGCTCAGGACCTCAGACTGAGGTAAAGGTTCACCTTCCAACAGAACCACGACCCTAAGCACACAGGAGTGGCTTTGAGGCAAATATCTGAATGTCCTTGAGTGACCAAACATCTTTGGAGAGACCTGTAAATAGCTGTGCAGCGACGCTCCCCATCCAACCTGACACCGCTAGAGAGGATCTGCAGAGAAGAATTGGAGAAACTCCCCAAATACAGGTGTACCAAGCTTGTAGCGTCATACCCAAGAAGATTCGAGGCTGTAGTCACTGCCTAAAGTGCTTCAACAAAGTACTGAGTACATTTGCAAAAATGTATTAGACTAAAAAATATATATTTAATCTATTTTAGAATTAGGCTATAACTTAACAAAATGTGGAAAAAGTCAAGGGGTCTGTAGGTAGGGGTAAAGTGACTAGCAGCATCGTATGTGGTGTGTGTGGCGTCAGTATGCATTTGTGTACATGTTATGTGGATGTATGTAGTGTGTGTGTTGATGTGTGTGTTGGGGTGTCAGTGTAAGTATGTGTGAGTGTTTGGGTACAGTCCAGTGTGTGTTCATAGAGTCAGTGCCAGAGAGTTAGTGAAAAAAAGGGTCAATGCAGGTAATCTGTGTAGCCATTTGGTTAGCTTATTTAGAAGTTTTATGGCTTGTGGGTGGAAGCTGTTCAGGGTCCTGTTGGATCCAGACTGGTGCATTGGTACCGCTTGCCGTGCTGAAGCTGAAAGAACAGTCTGACACCGCCTGGTATAGAGGTCCTGGGTGGCAGGGAGCTCGGCCCCTGTGATGTACTGGGCCGTACGCACTACCCTCTGTAGCGCCTTGTGGTTGGATGCCAAGCAGTTGCCATACCAAGCGATGATGCAGCCATATACGACCTGTGCAACAATGTATCATTTTACAAATGCAATCTGTCCCGTGCCAGTAGGCTAGTTAGCCCAAGAATGAACGTGAAACTAATAATTCACTGTGGAAAACGTAAACACTAATGGTTCCATTAATTCYTTAACCAGCACAGTGCAGCCTATGTAGACTTATTGGATAAGAGAGACACATACTTGCACACAGAACCAGGTGGCTGCCTCTAGGCAAAAATGAGCAGTGTCAGGTGATATGCCGTTGACATATCTCTGCTTTCATTTGAAATGTTATCAAGGTGGTTCATGTCTTCTCTCTATGGCTTATTACAGGTGTTTCATCTTGATACGAATGAGAATGTGTCAGAATAATGTGCCTGAGTGGTAATATGATTCAATGTGTAAACTTTCAGTTCTCCAGTATCGTCATTGAACCTGTAGACCGCAGGAGGTTTATTTTTACATTAGTTTGCTAGTTTGCATTAGTCAGATTGTACCTACTCTATACATCAAACATAACTGACATTATTGACTACATGAGCCATTCTTTAACGAAATGTACAAGAATAAGCCAATCTTTAATAAAAAGTACTCATGGTGGACCAACATTATTTAACATAAGATCTCACAGATGATTGCAGACTTTAGTTAGACAGATTGTAGCAAAGGCCAGAGATGGCCTTGAACCAGCCACCACTCTGACATCAACATCAAGACCAAAGGCCAGAGATAGCCTTGAACCAGCCACCACTCTGACATCAACATCAAAGGCCAGAGATAGCCTTGAACCAGCCGCCACTCTGACATCAACATCAAGGACCAAAGGCCAGAGATAGCCTTGAACCAGCCACCACTCTGACATTAACATCAAGGACCAATAAGGATCTCCGATGCAAAGCTGTCTCTGACATTGTCATGAAAGGAATTGTGCAGTCCATGGTTMAGTTCCAAATGGCAACCTATTCTCTATATAGTGGGCCTATGGGCTCTGGTCAAAAGTAGTGCCCTATTAGGGAATAGGTTGCCATTTAGGACACAGTCCATGTGGCTGTAATGACTCAAGTCATTCTCAACATTGGAAGACATTCAATGGCCTGGAGCTTGAATGAATGATTGCAGCATTATTATCATGCAAAATTCTCCATGTTTTGCAACAATGTCACTGCCAGAATCATCACACATAATGATTAATTGCCTTTGCAGTAAGTAATATCTTGGATCTTTCCACTTGAATAATTGATCACATTCCCTATTGAGACTATCCTCTTTAGAATTAGGGTTGCTTGTTTTGGGTACCTGCGTGGTTCTGGTACCAGTTCTGACCAACATTTTTTCTTATAAATCAATACGTGGACACCATAGATGGAAATGGCWTTCATTGAGCGGTAGTCCTGGTTCRCATGAACACAGGAGTATGTATATTCTGCCTGTGGGAAGCAGGATGTGAAACCTGACACCACTTGAAGCTGGGATGTCCCTACTACCGTTTCATTCGCTCTTCTGACTGTCCATCAACCCTACGTCACAGCCACTAACAAGGCATATGCCTGGAATCCTTACATCGTAACGTAGCAGAAAAGATTGGTTCYTCGCTGTAGCACATTCAGAGATCGATTTATAGCCAGTAATCTAAAATAATTCATAGATTTTCAACAAACATCAAACATTTCTGTTTGTCATTGATGGATWTGAGATGAAAGGCAAGTTCCCAACGAGTTCGGGAAGCSAAACTAGAGCTCTGTGAGACGTTCCCAGTGATGAGGMCAGACGTTTTAATCAAGAGACACCTTTCTAAAAGATGCACACCAGTTATAAGGAAGGTGAAAGCTTATAGTTAGTATATTTATAAATTGATTATACTATATTTACAAAAAATACAAGTCATTTCAAGCCTTATTCATACAGTTTTGTTGAATAGGAAATGCATCATGTTTTTATCATATTGTTACTMTGTACCTGAGCTTGTGTCCTCWAAAGTGACTKCACCTCAGCAATTTATAACTAMTTTTACCGGAAAGGTGAGATTTTAACCTTTATTGTAGAATGCAGCATTATGCAGCATTTATGGCCCTCTCGTGATAAATCCRTACATTTTGGGATTACATAGATCATATTTTCGATTACATTTAGTTACATTTATTAAATGATGTAAASTCCCAGGCATTATGGAACACACCCAGAGCACACTGCCCTTGTCATGCACTCTAGCCAGCAGTTGTATATGGCTTTGGTCAATCTTATTGTGTTTGTGTATTGTTTCGGTTGCTGAGGGAAAACAGTTAGTAGCGTAGATTTCAAATCGTTTGTATTCATTGTATTCTACAAAGTGACTGTTTCAATGGTAACTGTTTAGTAAGTTGTTAAGTTGGATACTGTTAATGGTGAAATCTATCATGTAACTGTGATGTAAAGTACAGTACAGTTGGTACATGCTGTGTAATGGTACAGTATGTAAAGTAAATTCTTACATTGCTTTACTACATTATAGATCCTCCTACAGTAAAGCACTGATACAGAATGTATCTTCCTACACACTAAATCCATGCACACATACACACCTGCGTGCACGCGCACGTGCACACACACACACTCAACATTTTTCAGCACCTAAGTAGAATAAATAACTACGGTGCGTAATGGCATTGGGACTGTCAATTACAGACAGCTTTGGGGTCTTTAAGATTTAACACCATTTTGTGTGGGACTATTTCCCTCCATTACTCGATCATATGATGATTGAAAGAATATTACTTGTTCCTTTGTCTCTAGGCTCTTTGTTGCCTAGACAACACTGTGTGATGTTGTCATAAAGCAATATATTTCACTCTGGGACAGAGATGGCAATCTTTCCTGGGACTATAAATGTATGGTTCAGCAGCTGCACAGATTTCTCAAACAGATTAACAAAATAATGTAATCTAACCAATATAAAACTGCAAACATTTGGGAATAATTGCATTTTTTCAGTGATACTGAAAGATTGAGAGTGCAGTACATCATGAACGATATAATTGTGCAGATTTGCTCCTATATAACAGAACAAAAAGCCTACTTTAACCATTTACTCACACAGGAATAATTTGTCATGAATGTCTCTTTTTTAACACAAAATGCCCATTCCTAGGCGTATTCCTCCTAGCCTTGTCATCCTTGCTTTGGAAAGGTGTCATAATGTGATAACAGTCTGCAATTTTTCCTWGGCTGTTAAAGTTTACAGCCCAACAAAGCCATCATCACCTTGAGTAACAGTGGCGGCCGTAAAAACTCTTGTGCATAAAAACAGGGTTTAAATCAATACCCACCATAAACATGCACATATTATCGCCCATCCACAATATTTATATGGGACCTGATTTAAAACCTCCCCCAGTAACACCAGACATTTCTGCCCCCAATAAATGAAAATTATTGTATAACATGGAAAATAAAGGCTAATGAAGACACACAGGCCCCAGTGGGTTATGGGTCCAGCTGGTAGCCACTGTCAGGTCCCTCCTGCATAGATTTTCTGCTGTGGAGAAATGCCTCCCTGCTGTTTCTGTAACATCCCTTCACCACATCTGTTGAACACCTCTATACTAGATGATATATCAACATTTTCTCTTCTGGTGGAGAAAATGGCTGCCCTTGCACAGACTTGAGAATTACTTTTGAGTTACCTAATAGTCCTGTATTTGTCACTATGCTTTCTGTGATTTGAGTATGCTTTTCATTCTGGATGAATTATTTCCTTGAAAACACATCCACTTACCTTACCTGATAGGCTTGGTTCTACTTTATATCCTGTTTTCATCCCTGATGTTTTCCTGAGCTCATCTCTCTGATGCATTTCAGACATTTACAGTGACTTCAGAAAGTATTCACTCCCCTTGACTTGTTCCACATTTTGTTGTGTTACAGCCTGAATTTAAAATTGATTGAATTTAGAGTTTTGTCCCTGGCCTACTAACTCTATCCCATAATGTCAAAGTGGAATAATAAAAAATWAAAAAATTGTTAGATTATTGATTTTGTCATGCATTAAAACATGATAAGTGATACGTAGGTCCTGATCTCTTTGGTCAATAAAGTGGTCACAGGAGGAGATAACGTATTGCCAATACAGTGGTTTCAGAAAATATTCACACCCTTGACTTTCTCCAAATGTTTTTGTTACACAATCTGAATTTAAAATGGACTACATTGAGATAATTTTTTTTTATCACTGGCCTACTAACAATACCCCATAATGTCAAAGTTAAGTTATGTTTTTTTTCTTTCTTTTTACAAATGAAAAAAAAAATGTAAGCTGAAATGTCGAGTGAAAAAGTATTCAACCCCTTTCTTATGGCAACCCTAAATAAGTTCAGGAGCAAAAATGTGCTTAACACGTCACATAGTAATTTGCATGGACTCKCTCTGTGTGCAATAATAGAGTTTAACATGCTTTTTGAATGATTACCTCATCTCTGTACCCCGTGAATTTCAAACACAGTTTCAACCACAAAGACCAGAGAGGTTTTCCAATGCCTCGCAAAGAAGGGCACTTATTGATTGATGGGTAAAAAAAAAAGCAGACATTGAATATCCCTTTGAGCAATGGGAAGTTATTAATTACACTTTGGATGCTGTATTAATACACCCAGTGACTATAAAGAAACCYCTCATGAGGCCAATGGTGACTTTAAAACAGTTACAGAGTTTAATGCCTGTGATAGGAGAAAACTGAGGATGGATCAACAACATTGTAGTTACTCCACAATACTATCCTAAATGACAGAGTAAAAAGAAGAAAGTCTGTACAGAATAAAAATATTCCCAAACATGCATCCTGTTTGCAATAAGGCACTAAAGTAAAACTGCAAAAATTGTGGCAAAGAAATMACCTTTATGTCCTGAAGACAAAGTGTTATGTTTGTGGCAAATCSAACACAACACATCACTGAGTACCACTCTTCATATTTTCAAGCATAGTGGTGGGTGCATCATGTRATGGGTATGCTTGTCATTGACTCAGGGGTGTGAATACTTATGTAAATTAGATATTTATGTATTTCATTCTCAATAAATGTGCAAACATTTCTAAAACAAGTTTTCACTTTGTCATTRTGGGGTATTGTGTGTAGATGGGAGAGAATTTGTATTTATTCAATCCATTTTAATTCAGGTCTGTAACACATCAAKTGGGAATAAGTCAAGGGGTATGAATACTACTTTCTGAAGACACTGTATCTTGTGGATATTAAAGATTATTTCACCAATTTCAAGTTCATGTACAATTTCCGCCCAGGACATAGTGTCTATGATGATAATGACTTAATTTGTATCCATTTGGAAATTATTTCAGTGTCATTCCTCACAATGAATGGACTGTTCTGTATGATTGGGTTTTAAGAGCAAGGGAATGAATCCACTCTCTATGATACAAATGTTTAAACATCTTTGTACCAAAGTCGATAGAGCTACACTTGAGGTAGATCCACTGTTTTGGCACTATCAACATGAAGTCCCTCTTGAGACTTTCTCTGATGTCTTCCCTTGTCATCATGCAAGGGCTACCATAAGMGTACGCTTAATTACTGTAACACTGTGATTACCACTTGGTAAAGAGTCCTGACTGACGGAAATAATAGCTTCTCTCTCCCACAGTCATTTCAGTACATTATAGTAAGTGTTGTCTCCTTTGACTCAGCAGAGTGTTATGACACATCGCCATGCCCCCCCCCCCTTCTCTGTTGGGCACCTTTGATAGACTACCAGGAGGATATTGCCTGGGAATTGAACAAGGATGCAACGACAAAAGGTCTCAGCACTTCTTACAGCTTCATAGCACTCCCAACTGTGTAATTTCTATTTCAGCATTAAAAGAAACCAAGCACATCTCGGTTTCCCAATTACATCAAGAAATATCAGGCAGCTGAATGTGTTAAACAGGACATGCAAATACAGTAGCTTAATAGTCTGTCACACCCTGATCTGTTTCACCTGTCTTCTGCTTGTCTCCACCCCCTACCAGCTGTCTCCCATTTTTCTCCATTATCCCCTATGTATTTATATCTGCAATTTCTGTTTGTCTGTTACCAGTTCATCTTGTCAGGTCGTACCAGCGTGTTTTMTCCCGTTTTCRTGTTTCTCAAGTTTTTGTTTTTAGACCCTACTGCCTGTCCTGACCCTGAGCCTGCCTGACGTCCAGTACCTGCCTGACTCTCCTGGATTACGAACCTCTGCCTGCCCCKATGTTATAATAAACATTCTGAGATTCAAACTATCCGGTCCCTGTGTCTGCATCTGGGTCGTATCCTGAGTTGTGATGTAGTCTTTATAGTCTTTATGGCCTACTCTATCTTGTAAAATACAATCGCTCCAATCATGAATGCAGGAAAGAGGAATTATCTGATGATTTTATTTTATTTGTTGTGAACCTACACTATATATACAAAAGTATGTGGACACCCATTCAGATGAATGGATTCGGCTATTTCAGCCAAATCCGCTGCTGACATGTGTATAAAATCGAGCACACAGCCATGCAATCTCCAAAGACAAACATTGGCAGTAGAATGGCCTTACTGAAGAGCTCAGTGACTTTCAATGTGGCACCGTTATAGGATGCCACCTTTCCAACAAGTCATTTTGTCAAATTTCTGCCCTGCTAGAGCTTCCCCGGTCAACTGTAAGTGCTGTTATTGTGTAGTGGAAACGTCTAGGAGCAACAAAGTCACAGCGGCGAAGTTGTCACGGAACAGGACCGATTGCCTGTCATCGGTTGCAACACTCACTACCAAGTCCAAACTGCCTATGGAAGCAACGTCAGCACAATYACTGTTTGTTGGGATCCTCATGAAATGGGTTTCCATGGCCGAGCAGAGGCACTCAAGCCTAAGATCACCATGCACAATGCTAGCATCAACTGGAGTGGTGTAAAGCTCGCTGCCATTGGACTCAGTAGAAACGTGTTCTCTGGAGTGATGGGTTGCCAGGAGACCGCTACCCGCCCAAATGCATAGTGCCAACTGTAAAGTTTGGTGGTCGAGGAATAATGGTCTGGGGCTGTTTTTCATGGTTCGGGCTAGGCCCCTTAGTTCCAGTGAAGGGAAACCTTAATGCTACAGCATACGGTTTCCTGTTTCAGTATYACAATGCCCCKATGCACAAAGCAAGGTCCATASAGAAAAGGTTTGTCGAGATTGGTGTGGAAGAACTTGACTGGCCTGCACAGAGCCCTGCACTCAACCCCATCAAACACCTTTGGGACTGCGAGCCAGGCCAATTTGCCCAACATCAGTGCCCAACCTCACTAATGCTCTTATGGCTGAATGGAAGCAAGTCCCCGCAGCAATGTTCCAACATCTAGTGGAAAGCCTTCCCAGATGAGTGGAGGGGACCAGCTCCATATTAAGGCCCATGATGTTGAAATGTGATGTTCAATGAGCAGGTGTCCACATACTTWTGAACATGTAGTGTATTTTCCTGCTCGTAATATAGCCACTGTGGTAAACAGGATCACACTGCTACAGTACYTGTTGTTAAATGTTACAATGTGCCATTTAAAACCATTACTTTTCAGTAATGATAAACTGCTGCAGTTGGTGCTCTTTAAGAGCACACCTGTACAGCCACTASTTCGCACCTTGACAAAGAAAATTACACACAGTACACTGTCATTTGGTTTAGCTGAAATGGCAATGTCTATAATTGTCTTTTTCCAGCCTTGTCCATGTATTTCTTTCAGCTGATTCAAAACAACAACATATCACAGAGGCACTCTAGCCATTTTGTTCTCATTTGTCAAGCATTTTGAGAATGACAGATTGACCATTGGATGATGATGATAATGATGATGATTGATGATGATGATGATGACAAGGATGACGCAGAGAACGGATGGAGGATGAAAGAATGAAAAGAAAGGACCAACTGTTGAGCCTCCTGAATGAGCTGTCTGTTTGATGGAGTAAAGTTAATGTGAKGCCTGTGGTCTAAGCAGCAGTCTAAGCAGCGGTCTAAGCCTTCAGCAGCCTTCAGATAGGAACCCCCCGACAAATAGACACTGGGAGAGAGGAAGCAAGAAAAGAGAGAGAGCAGATGAAAAGGGGGATTTAGAGAAAGATCAGACAGACAGAGTTTAGAGGAAGAATATAACAAATGAAGAGAAGAGACAAACTAGAACTGGAAGCCAGACACAAAAAACTGCAGATCAGCCAGAATCCCTTCTTTTGATCGCTGTCCAAATAGCTCATCTGGCTGTGAAACGATAGATGCAGAGCAGCAGCCCCCCCCCCCACCCATCCACCCCGCCCTAGTATCCCCCCTCTCCCTCCCCATCCCTCTGGACAACTTTTCCTAAATCCCGCGATGCGGAAGTGAAGGCCTACCGCACCCTCCTGTGTCTGTTGTGATTACACGCCTGGGCCTCTTCCATGTCTAACAGAGGCGGTTTTCGATTCTCCACTGCAGAACAGAGCGGGCGAGTTCCTCCCCACCATTCCCACACCACCCCCACCCATGCTGAGTAGAGATAGCGAACTGAGCCGATGGCAGCCCCCAAGGGGAACACAAGCCGCCATGGGACGGGTCCAAAACATGCTGTTGAGGATTTTGTTTTAAAACCGCTCCGGCACTCCCCACAACCCATTTTGAGAAAAACAGACCCAGCCAGACTTGATACGACATTGGCAGCATCTTCTAGTCCAGAAGTGTCAAAGAAATGTAGCCCCTGGGGCTGCATTCGGTCTTCAACGAAGGTCCTGATAGTCCCACTGAAAATGTGTTATACTTTCTTGCTGTCAAAATTGCCAAAAAAAGGAGTCCTCTATCCATAGTTTGGGGAATTTTTTATCTGCTCTTTGACCAGTGATTATTAGTCCAAGAACGTATGAATATACATCCCGTGAAAAAGTCTATACCTATGAATCTTCTGTCCATTAGAACATTCTCGTCCAAGAGTCTTGATGATCATCCAGGTGCTTCCAGGACAGGAGACCATGAAATTCTGCTCTGTATCAGAGAATTCTACAGGAGAATGTCAGGCTATCCGTCTGTGAGCTGAAACGCAGCTGGTCATGCGCAAGACAATGATCCAAAACATAATCAAGTCTACATGAAAATGGCTAAAATGGAACACATTTGACGTTTGGAATGGCCAAGTCAAAGTCCAGAACCTAATACCAATTGAGATGTTGTGGCAGGACTTAAAAACCCACAAGTGTTGCTTAGTTAACCTCTACGGGATCGGGCCCCCCCCCCCCCCCCTTTCTCTTTGCATTTCAAGATGGTAAAAAAAAAAAAATCTATGTTAATTCCACCAAACTTCAAAGTGTTTCCTTTCAAATGGTATCAATAATATGCATATCCCTTGATTCACCGTCCTGAGCTACAAGCAGATAGATTTGCGGTATGTCATTTTAGGCGAAAATGGAAAAAAGGATTGGATCCTTAAGAGGTTTTAAAGCAGTTTTGCATGCCGAGAGTGTGCCAAAAATTCTCCACAGTGATGTGAGAGACTGATCAACAGGAAGAATTTGGGTGCAGTCATTGCAGCGTTCATTATTTATTTACAGTTGAAGTCGGAAGTTTACATACACCTTAGCCAAATAGCCAAAATACATACGTTTTTCACACAATCCTCACATTAATCCCTAGTAAAACAGTCCCTGTTCTTAATCAGCGATCACCCACTTTATATAAGAAATGTGAAAATGTCAGAATAATAGTAGAGAGAATGATTTATTTCAGCTTTTATTTCTTTCATCACATTCCCAGTGGGTCAGAAGTTCACACACTCAATAGTATTTGGTAGCATTGCCTTAAATTGTTTAACTTGGGTCAAACGTTTCGCGGTAGCCCTTACACAAGCTTCTCACAATAAGTTGGGTGAATTTTCGCCCATTATTCCTGAGAGACTGGTGTAAACTAGTCAGGTTTTGCAGCCTCCTTGATCGCACACCCTTTTTCAGTTCTGCCACAAATGTTCTATAGGATTGAGTCAGGGCTGTTGTGATGGCCCACTCCAATACCTTGACTTTGTTGTCCTTAGCCCATTTTGCCACAAACTTTGTATGCTTGTCAGCCATTATGCTTCGTGCGTTGCATATCTTCCTCGGATTATGAAGACCATCTGCGACCCAAGCTTAACTTTCCGACTGATGTCTTGAGATGTGCTTCAATATATCAAATCAAATTTATATTATATAGCCCTTCTTACATCAGCTGATATCTCAAAGTGCTGTACAGAAACCCAGCCTAAACCCCAAACAGCAAGCAATGCATGTGTAGAAGAGCACGGTGGCTAGGAAAAACTCCCTAGAAAGGCCAAAACCTAGGAAGAAACCTAGAGAGGAATCAGGCTATGTGAGGTTGCCAGGCCTCTTCTGGCTGTGCCAGGTGAGATTATAACAGAACATGGCCAAGATGTTCAAATGTTCATAAATGACCAGCATGGTCAAATAATAAGTAGTTGTCGAGGTGCAACAGGTCAGCACCTCAGGGTATAAATGTCAGTTGCTTTTCATAGCCGTCATTAAGAGTATCTCTACCGTTCCTGCGGTCTCTAGAATTGAAAACAGCAGGTCTGGGACAGATAGCACGTCCGGTGAACAGATCAGGGTTCCATAGCCGCAGGCAGAACAGTTGTGAAAACTGGAGCAGCAGCACGGCCAGGTGGACTGGGGACAGCAAGAGATCATCATGCCAGTGAGTTCCTGAGCATGGTCCTAGGGGCTCAGGTCCTCCGAGAGAGAGAAAGAAAGAGAGAAAGAGAGAATTAGAGAGAGCATACTTAAATTCACACAGGACACCGGATAAGAACAGGAGAAGTACTCCACAGATATAACAAACTGACCCTAGACCCCCGACACAAACTACTTCAGCATAAATACGGAGGCTGAGACAGGAGGGTCAGGAGAACACTGTGGCCCCATCCGATGATACCCCCGGACAGGTGAAACAGGAAGGATATAACCCCACCCACTTTGCCCAAAGCACAGCCCCCACACCACTAGAGGGATATCTTCAACCACCAACTTACCATCCTGAGACAAGCCGAGTATAGCCCACAACAGGATCTCGCCACGCACAACCCAACGGGGCGCCAACCCAGACAGGAAGATCACGTCAGTGACTCAAACCCACTCAAGTGACGCACCCCTCCTAGGGACGGCATGAGAAGCACCAGTAAGCCAGTGACTCAGCCCCTGTATAGGGTTAGAGGCAGAGAATCCCCAGTGGAGAGAGGGAACCGGCCAGGCCAGAGACAGCAAGGGCGGTTCGTTGCTCCAGACCTTTCCGTTCACTTCACACATCCTGGGCCAGACTACACTCAATCATATGACCCACTGAAGAGATGAGTCTTCAGTAAAGACTTAAAGGTTGAGACCGAGTCTGCGTCTCTCACATGGTAGGCAGACCATTCCATAAAAATGGAGCTCTATCGGAGAAAGCCCTGCCTCCAGCTGTTTGCTTAGACATTCTAGGACACTTAGGAGGCCTGCGTCTTGTTAGAGGTATGTACGGCAGGACCAAATCGGAAAGATAGGTAGGAGCAAGCCCATGTAATGCTTTGTAGGTTAGCAGTAAAACCTTGAAATCAGCCCTTGCCTTAACAGGAAGCCAGTGTAGGGAGGCTAGCACTGGAGTAATATGATCACATTTTTGGGTTCTAGTCAGGATCTAGCAGCAGTATTTAGCACTAACTGAAGTTTATTTAGTGCTTTATCCGGGTAGCCGGAAAGTAGAGCATTGCAGTAGTCTAACCTAGAAGTAACAAAAGCATGGATACATTTTTCTGCATCATTTTTGGCAGAAAGTTTCAGATTTTTGCAATGTTACGTAAATGGAAAAAAGCTGTCCTTGAAACAGTCTTGATATGTTCGTCAAAAGAGAGATCAGGGTCCAGAGTAACGCCGAGGTCCTTCACAGTTTTATTTGAGACGACTTTACAACCACAAGATTAATTGTCAGATTCAACAGAAGATCTCTGTTTCTTGGGACCTAGAACAAGCATCTCTGTTTTGTCCGAATTTAAAAGTAGAAAGTTTGCAGCCATCCACTTCCTTAGGTCTGAAAACCAGGCTTCTAGCGAGGGCAATTTTGGGGCTTCACCATTTTTCATTGAAATTACAGCTGTGTGTCATCCGCATAGCAGTGAAAGTTAACATTATGTGTTTCGAATTACACCCCAAGAGGGTAAAATATATATGAAACAATATGTGGTCCCAAAACGGAACCTTGAGGAACACCGAATTTACACTTGATTTGTCAGAGGACAACCATTCACAGAGACAAACTGATATCTTTCCGACAGATAAGATCTAAACCAGATGAACAAACAAAGTTCCGACACGATTACACTTAAGAATCCGTGAAAACAAATAACGGTATAATCTAACCGAGCACATCACAATAAAAGACTAACCCGCACAAATTTAGGCAGTCAACAGGTTACAATTATACACACAGAAAATGAACACAATGAAACCAGGTGTGAAAAGAACCAAACACAAAACAGAAAAGGAAAAGGGATCGGTGATGGCTAGTAGACCGGCGACGCCCCGAACAGGGAGAGGAGCTACCTTCGGTAGAAGTCGTGACAATAGAGAGCCGTTTATTATGTTCAACAGGAGGGCCGAGCACAGGAAGCAGCTCTTTCAGTAGTTTAGTTGGAATAGGGTCCAGCATGCAGCTTGAAGGTTTAGAGGCCATGATTATTTTCATCATTGTGTCAGAGAGTATAGTACGAAAACACTTAAGTGTCTCTCTTGATCCTAGGTCCTGGCAGAGTTGTGCAGACTCAGGACAGCTGAGCTTTGGAGGAATACGCAGATTTAAAGAGGAGTCCATAATTTGCTTTCTAATGATCATGATCTTTTCCTCAAAGAAGTTCATGAATTTATTACTGCTGAAGTGAAAGCCATCCTCACTTGGGAATGCTGCTTTTAGTTAGCTTTGCGACAGTATCAAAAATACATTTCGGATTGTTCTTATTTTCCTCAATTAAGTTGGAAAAATAGGATGATCGAGCAGCAGTGAGGGCTCTTCGATACTGCACGGTACTGTCTTGCAAGCTAGTCGGAAGACTCCAGTTGTGTGGCGCCATTTCCGTTCCAATTTTCTGGAAGCTTGCTTCAGAGGTCGGGTATTTTCTGTATACCATGAGCTAGTTTCTTTATGACAAATGTTTTTAGTTTTTAGGGGTGCAACTGCATCTAGGGTATTGCGCAAGGTTAAATTGAGTTCCTCATTAGGTGGTTAACTGATTTTTGTCCTCTGACGTCCTTGGGTAGGCAGAGGGAGTCTGGAAGGCATCAAGAATCTTTGTGTTTGTCTGAGAATATATAGCACGACTTTTGATGCTCTTGGTTGGGTCTGAGCAGATTATTTGTTGCGATTGCAAACGTAAATAAAATGGTGGTCCGATAGTCCAGGATTATGAGGAAAAACATTAAGATCTACAACATTTATTCCATGGGACAAACTAGGTCCAGAGTATGACTGACAGTGAGTAGGTCCAGAGACATGTTGGACAAAACCCACTGAGTCGATGATGGCTCCGAAAGCCTTTTGGAGTGAGGTCTGTGGACTTTCCAACTGTGAATATTAAAATCACCAAAAATGTGAATATTATCTGCTATGACTACAAGGTCCGATAGGAATTCAGGAACTCGGTGAGGAATGCTGTATATGGCCCAGGAGGCCGTGTAAACAGTAGCTATTAAGAAGTGATTGAGTAGGCTGCATAGATTTCATGACTAGAAGCTCAAAAGACGAAAAAAAAAAAAAAAAAATGAAATTGAAATTTGCTATCGTAAATGTTAGCAACACCTCCGCCTTTGCGGGATGCACGGGGATAGGGCACTAGTGTAACCAGGAGTGAGGCCTCATTTAACACAGTAAATTCATCAGGCTTAAGCCATGTTTTAGTCAGGCCAATCACATCAAGATTATGATCAGTGATTAGTTCATTGACTATAACTGCCTTTGAAGTGAGGGATCTAACATTTAGCAGCCCTTTTTTGAGATGTGAGGTATCACAATCTCTTTCAATAATGGCAAGGAATGGAGGAGGTCTTTATCCTAGTGAGATTGCTAAGGTGAACACCGCCATGTTTAGTTTTGCCCAACCTAGGTCGAGGCACAGACACGTCTCAATGGGGATAGCTGAGCTGACTACACTGACTGTATTAGTGGCTGACTCCACTAAGCTGGCAGGCTGGCTAACAGCCTGCTGCCTGGCCGCACCCTATTTCATTGTGGAGCTAGAGGAGTTAGAGCCCTGTCTATGTTGGTAGATAAGATGAGAGCACCCCTCCAGCTAGGATGGAGTCCGTCACTCCTCAGCAGGCCAGGCTTGGTCCTGTTTGTGGGTGAGTCCCAGAAAGAGGGCCAATTATCTACAAATTCTATCTTTTGGGAGGGGCAGAAAACCGTTTTCAACCAGCGATTGAGTTGTGAGACTCTGCTGTAGAGCTCATCACTCCCCCTAACTGGGAGGGGGCCAGAGACAATTACTCGATGCCGACACATCCTTCTAGCTGATTTACACGCTGAAGCTATGTGCGCTTGGTGACCTGACTGTTTCATCCTAACATCAATGGTGCCGACATTATCAATAACAATATCTCTATATATATCCACATAATTTTCCTCCTTCATGATGCCATGTATTTTGTGAAGTGCACCAGTCCCTCTTGCAGCAAAGCACCCCCACAACATGATGCTGCCACCCCCGTGCTTCACGGTAGGGATGGTGTTCTTTGGCTTGCAAGCCTCCCCCTTTTTCCTCCAAACATAACGGGTCATTATGGCCAAACAGTTCCATTTTGTTTCATCAGACCAGAGGACATTTCTCCAAAAAATACGATCTTCGTCCCCATGTGCAGTTGCAAACCGTAGTCTGGCTTTTTTTAATGGGGGTTTTGGAGCAGTGGCTTCTTCCCTGCTGAGCGAACTTTCAGTATGTCGATATAGGACTCGTTTTACTGTGGATATAGATACTTTGTACCTGTTCCTCCAGCATCTTCACAAGTCCTTTGCTATTGTTCTGGATTTGATTTGCACTTTTCGCACCAAAGTATGTTCATCTCTAGGAGACAGAAAAGCGTCTCCTGCCCTGTATCGATATTGACCGGCTGCCGTTGGCCCATGGTGTTTATACTTGCATACTTTTGTTTATACAGATGAGCGTGGTACCTTCAATTGTTTGGAAATTTCTCCCAAGGATGAACCAGATCTCTTGATTTTCCCATGATGTCAATCAAAGAGGCACTGAGTTTGAAGGTAGGCCATGAAATACATCCACAGGTACACCTCTTATTGATTCAAATGATGTCAATTAGCCTATCAGAAGCTTCTAAAGCCATGACATAGTTTTCTGGAATTTTCCAAGCTGTTTAAAGGCACAGTCAACTTAGTGTATGTAAACTTCTGACCCACTGGAATTGTGATACAGTGAATTATAAGTGAAAAAATATGTCTGTAAACAATTGTTGGAAAAATTACGTGTTTTTATTTAACTAGGCAAGTCAGTTTAGAACAAATTCTTATTTACAATGACAGGCCTACCTTTGATTTTGTCGGTGTCAATGTTCTGAACCCTGTTGCTCAGGTGTGTTTGGACTGTGAGGCCTGATGAAGTTCACTGGCCATGAAGTTATGGCGTTTTCATGCGGTCAAATGAGAATAYGAGCTTTGCATTGTTTAGTTTAACGTGTCAAACATATGGTACATGTCCCTCTACAGCACTGAGATAAGGGTGGATATTCTCAAATGTGAATGTGTCCAAGGGATATTTTCTGCAATTCATTCTTGTTGTTTTAAAGCATCTTGACATCATTCATACTACAAGCGACTTGACTTGGTTGTACATGTGTGGTATCTTTTTTTCCAGATATCCAGGGCCTGGTTGACTCAGTAGMGAGTGTCTTATTACTTCAGTTATAATTACACTATTACAGCTACCACTTTTTTAAGTTTACAAATAGGTTTAAGCAACCAACTTGTTAGCAATGTTTTTTAAGAAACTATCCATATTGTGCATCCATACGGCTGTGAAGTAATCACCAATATCACCTGAACATTTTTGTGCAAGAAAAACAGCATGAACTTCTCTGAATTCTGGGAAAACTATGTTAGTACAGTAMGTTATCAAGCTGTGATATTGTGAAAGACACTGGAAGCCTTCATGAAATGCAACGTGTCTTGTTCCCACTGAGATAAAACAATAGCAGGTTGTTTTATCAACCGTCTCCAAATCTGACAGTTGCCATGATTTATAGAACAATGAGAAAAAATAGGAAAGGAAGCCTGGGGTTGAATAAACCTTTTGTTAAATAATGTATTTATCTGCCTTAAAGCATCAATGAAGGTAATGACACAAAAGCAAGATCTCAATTCATGCTCATATTTAGCTTAAATGCAGACCAATGTTGCAGAACAATTGCATTATGTTAGGTAGCAATTTCAAAGAAAGATTTAATCTGAGCATTCTGATATGATCAGAGTATAAACAACTAGAAATTATACATTTAGGAATGGAAAATGCAAACTATGCGCAGCAAGTAAAAGGTTGGAATAGAATGCCATCAGTCTTCAGTAACACTAATTAAGTTAAAGTACGTACAGCTAAATCTAGCCTTAACCAACCCTTACTGTATAACAAGGAGCTGTTACAATATGTAATTACAGAAAGTACTACAACTAATAYTGCAGAAACGATGCATCCATGAAAAACATCCTGATGATAAACGTTCAATCAGTATCAATGTTGAGTAAATGCATCCTTGACAAAAATCGCTTTGATGTACAYTACCAGTCAAAAGTTTGAATACACCTACTCATTCCAGGGTTTTTCTTTATTTTGACTATTTTCAACATTGTAGAATAATAGTGAAGACATCACAACTATGAAATAAACATATGGAKTCATGTAGTATGCTAAAAAGTGTTAAACAAATCTAAATATATTTTAGATTCTTCAAAGTAGCCACCRTTTGCCTTGATGACAGCTTTMCAAACTCTTGGCATTCTCTCAACCAGCTTCATGAGGTAGTCACCTGGAATGCATTTCAATTAACAGATGTGCCTTGTTAAAAGTTCATTTGTGGAATTTCTTTCCTTCTTATTGCATTTGAGCAAATCAGTTGTATTGTGACAAGGTAGGGGTGGTATACAGAAGATAGCCCTATTTGGTAAAATACCAATCCATATTATGGCAAGAACAGCTCAAATAAGAAAAGCGAAATGACAGGCCATCATTACTAAAAGACATGAAGCTCAGTCAATCCATAAAAGTCATGAACTTTGGCTCTCATGAGGACCGCCACAGGAAAGGAAGACCCAGAGTTACCTCTGCTGCAGAGGATTGTTCAGAGGAGACTGTGTGAATCAGGCATCCATGGTTGAATTGCTGCAATGAAACCACTACTGAAGGACACCCATAAGAAGAAGAGACTTTCTTGYGCCAAGAAACACAAGCAATGGACATTAGACCGGTGGAAATCTATCCTTTGGTCTGATGAGTCCAAATTTGAGATTTTTGGTTCCAACCGCTGTGTCTTTGTGAGACGCAGAGTAGGTGAACCGATGATCTCTGCATGCGTGTTCCCACCATGAAGCATGGAYGAGGTGTGATGGTGTGYGGGTGCATTYCTGGTGACACTGTCTGATTTATTTAGAATTCAAGACACACTTAACCAGCATGGCTACCACAGCATTCTGCAGTGATATGCCATACCATCGGGTTTGTGCTTAGTGGGACTATCATTTGTTTTTCAACAGCACAATGACCCAATACACCTCCAGGCTGTGTACCACCCTCCATCCCACTGCTGGCTTGCTTCTGAAGCTAAGCAGGATTGGTCCTGGTTGGTCCCTGGATGGGAGAGCAGATCTTGCTGGATGTGGTGTTGGAGGGCCAGTAGGAAGCACCCTTTTCTCTGTCTGTAGGGTATTGTCTTTTGGATGGGACGTTCAACGGATGTCCATACCATCATGGTCACCTAATCATTCCCAGCTTACAATTGGCTCATTCATCTCCTCTCCCCTGTAACTATCCCCCAGGTCGTTGCTGTACATGAGAATGTGTTCTCAGTCAACTTACCTGGTAAAATAAGGGTWAAATAAAAAATAAGGGCTATTCGACCAAGAAGAAGAGGGATGGAGTGCTGCATCAGTTGACCTGGCCTCCACAATCACCCAACCTCAACCCAATTGAGATGGTTTGGGATGAGAGTTGGACTGCAGAGTGAAGGAAAAGCAGCATATGTGGGAACTTCTTCAAGACTGTTGGAAAAGCATTCCAGGTGAAGCTGGTTGAGAGAATGCCAGGAGTGTGCAAAGCTGCCATCAAGGAAAAMGGTGGCTACTTTGAAGAATCTAAAATCTAAAATATATTTTGATTTGTTTAACACTTTTTAGCATACTACATGATTCCATGTGTGTTATTTCATATTTGTGATGTCTTCACTATTATTCTAACATTGTAGAAAATAGTAAAAATAAAGAAACCCCTTTGAATGAGTAGGTATGTCCAAACTTTGACTGGTACTGTAAGTTTCTAGTGCAGTGTTGGACGATTCCTTCAGTAGATTCTATTTCAGTGCTGAACGATTCCTTCAGTAGACACAATTCATCTTGAATGTGTGTGACAGATGGAATATCCCCTCCATTCTGGCAACCTGCTGAAACCTCTGGGAACATTGGGATCAATATGCAGAGCATTATGTTAAATCAAATACTGARTACTTGTTTAAGCAATTGGCCATCATGTCAGATAGCTTTACAAGGCTTACTTGCTTTTTGTGACAACAGATTTCTATTGGATTTCATTACYAAAGGGAAATGTACCTTTTGTTCACATGCTTAATAAGAAAATCTTGCCTGATTCAAAGACAGGACTATAGAATGTCATCAACTACCATTTATATTGGCACTAGAAGGCACACAGAGATTCAATCCACACACAGAACATGTTATTTTGGTTTATGCTTACAAAATAGTCATGAAATCATCTTCCAACTAAACGACGGGGACGGGTGGGGCTGAACTTCAGCGGCCATGTGATGTCAATTTGGCTTCAAGTTGTTTACTGAGAAATGTGGTTGAGTTCAGAAATAAACGAGMCCTCAATGTACTTCACTACACTTACTACGTACTAGTATACTAGTGTACTAACAACAAATCCATTAAGCATTTGCTCAAATCATAGAAACTTTGGCATAGATTCAAWCAGATCAAGCGTTAACCGGCAATACCCGACACCCACATAGTTGATGTTTTYGCAGTGTCGGAGGTGGAACTGCATTGGAGTTGTCAAATCAGACTGCCTGCTTGTTTGYTCATTGTCACAAAGCCATACCGTCCCTCTCGTGTTAGAAGTTCAGAACGAGAAAGTGTAGGCTATTTAAGCAATCAGGCACGAAGGGGTGTGGTATATGGRCAATATACCACYGCTAAGGGCTGTTCTTACGTACAACGCATTGAGGAGTATATTTGCCATATATCACAAACCCCTGAGGTGCCGTATTGCTATTATAAACTGGTTACCAACGTAATTAGAGCAGTAAAAATACATATGTCATACCCGTGGTATACGGTCTGATATACCACAGCTGTCAACCAATCAGCATTCAGGGCTCGAACCACCGAGTTTATGAATTGAAATAATGACACTCAAATTGAAAATAATTCAACTAAATGATGAGGATTTATATTAGCCTAATCCAGGTGTAGATTACATTTTACATTCCAGTGTTCGAATTTGTAACACGGCTGCATGGGATTATTACTAATGCGATTGACCGCATCCAATGGCACTGTCCGGGATAGGTATAATGCCGGGAGCAGCTTGCTGATTTGACAACTCCAACATAGTTACATTGCCTAAATAAAAACAATGAAACTACTGTGCAATTGTCGGTTATCACAGGTTACAGTTAAACTGATTGAATCTAACCCATAGATGGTGCTTTGGACAATTTTTCTGGTTTAGTGAGGTACAAGTATCTCTAGCTCAAACTCCATAGCCTCATCAGCCTTCATCACCCTTCCCCAGCCTTCATCACCCTTCATCAGCGTTCACCCTTCATCAGCGTTCATCAGCGTTCATCAGCGTTCTACGAAGGCTGCGGCCGAAATGCATCTGTTTGTTGACCTCTGCTGCTGATAAAATATATTACAACTACAACAGGGAGTGCATTTTTCAACCCGGCACCCGAAGACTTTCTGATAGCCCCCTATAGACTTTTTGAGTTGAGTATGGTGATTACTTGTTCTATGTCATCCATCATTTACCATCCTTTACACACCCAATCGCATTGGTCTTCTCCACTTTCTGTATTTGTCTTAGTTTAGGAAGAGGGGTMAAGGACACACCAGTGCATTCCTCTGTTCTGTCATAGTCACCAACACTACTCCTCATACTACATCTCATGGGAGGAGGAAGTGACATAATCCCACTGAAGTTACAGGACGTCCTTTTTGTCATTGATAAGTCYCAGCTCTGCTTTTTGCTCATCAGGGCCCAATGCCCAAGGTGTCATAGAACAGACGCAAGCACACACAAGCATGCACAAACACAAACACACACATGCATGCACACACACACACAAACACACACTGTTTCATAAGGTGACAGTGTGTCATGCTGTTTGAYCCGCCTGCCATAAAAGAGGGTGACATGTCTAATAGAATGGGTAGTGATTATTGGCCCAGCAGTGGTGTCTGGTTTGGCAGATAGATTCATCAGTAATCATTCATTCCTGATAGCAACACTMCTGTCACAACTTTTATCTTTCTCTTAGTATTCACCAGCTTCCAGTCAAGTTGGATTAAATCCAGGTCATCGTTCAGTCTAATCCACTTCGATAAGGTACGAACATTGCTAATCGGTTTCCAGTATCYTATTCATTAGTGTAAACTGTAGCAAAATGTTTTTTTATGAAGGCAATAACCATTCCTTGGCTAGACTAAATTGTCATATTATTCTCATGGAAGTTAAGTAAATGATCCTTCCACTCCCACATGAAGAGTATCAACAGTATCAAAGCAATACAACACACACAAGAAGAGTAGACTAGGTGACCTAGTGAGACTTCACAGGTCCACAGAGCAGCATGATAATCGTGAAACTCTATAGTATACACTACCAAGTAAACTGTTTGCTGTGTATATTCATTTCCTTCCTTACTTTCACTAGTGTCAAGGCAGTAACCTTTCCATGCCTGTACTGCAAAATATTTTCCTTCCGATGATAAACTGTTAATGACACATTATAGACTTCAGCTGTTGGCTTTAGTAGAGATTGGCCTCTCTTTTCCAAACTAGGGAGAAATTAAGGAAACAACTGTGTCCTGCCATGCCCAGCCAGTTCAACAGGGTTGAAAACCATGTTTTCATGGACCAAATTGCACTCTATTCCCTGTTTTCATGGACCAAATAGCACTCTATTCCCTATGTTTTCATGGACCAAATGACACTCTATTCCCTATGTTTTCATGGACCAAATGGCACTATTCCCTATGTTTTCATGGACCAAATGGCACTATTCCCTATGTTTTCATGGACCAAATGGCACTCTATTCACCATGTATTCATGGACCAAATGGCCCTATATAGTGTAGTGCACTACTTTTGACCAGAGCCCCTATGGGCTGTGGTCAAAAGTAGTGCACTATGTAGGGAATTGGGTGTCATTTGGGACGAAATCATAGATCTATTTACTAGAGCGCCGTTCACAAGATGAGGGTGGTTGCGGCTTGGCACTATCGGTGAGATTGACAGATACCATTCAACATGTGTTAAACTGTGCCACTGCTCTTTCCTCTGTAGGATATGTGTATTGAGCAGATGAGGAGTGTTGTTGGGTGACAAGGATCTTTATTTAGAAAGCAGGATTCTAGCATTCAGYTATTCTCTTTGGTTAAGATCCACTTTTAACCTGTAGGTTGACGTTTATTGGGATGAGTCTTGTCCTGGGGCAGAGCTGAGGGCTTTCCAAAGTCATAATTGGGTATATATATACTCAGCAAAAAAGAACATCCTCTCACCGTCAACTTCGTTTATTTTCAGCAAACTTAACATGTGTAAATATTTGTATGAACATAACAAGATTCAACACCTGGGACATAAACTGAACAAGTTCCACAGACATGTGACTAACAGAAATTGATTAATGTGTCCCTGAACAAAGGGGGGGGGTCAAAATCAAAAGTCAGTATCTGGTGTGGCCACCAGCTGCATTAAGTACTGCAGTGCATCGCCTCCTCATGGACTGCACCAGATTTGCCAGTTCTTGCTGTGAGATGTTACCCCACTCTTCCACCAAGGCACCTGCAAGTTCCTGGACATTTCTGGCCATGGCAGAACACTGACATTCCGGTCTTGCAGGAAATCACGCACAGAACGAGCAGTTTGGCTGGTGGCATTGTCATGCTGGAGGGTCATGTCAGGATGAGCCTGCAGGAAGGGTACCACATGAGGGAGGAGGATGTCTTCCCTGTAACGCACAGCGTTGAGTTTGAATGAAATGACAACAAGCTCAGTCCGATGAGGCTGTGACACACCGCTCCAGACCATGATGGGCCCTCCACCTCCAAATCGATCCCGCTCCAGAGTACAGGCCTCGGTGTAACGCTCATTCCTTCAACGATAAATGCGAATCCGACCATCACCCTTGGTGAGACAAAACCGCGACTCGTGAGTGAAGAGCACTTTTTACCAGTCCTGTCTGGTCCAGCAACGGTGGGTTTGTGCCCATAGGCGATGTTGTTGCCGGTGATGTCTGTTGAGGACCTGCCTTACAACAGGCCTACAAGCCCTCAGTCCAGCCTCTCTCGGCCTATTGCGGACAGTCTGAGCACTGATGAAGGGATTGTGCYTTCCTGGTGTAACTCGGGCAGTTGTTGTTGCCATCCTGTACCTGTCKCGCAGGTGTGATGTTCGGATGTACCGATCCTGTGCAGGTGTTGATACGTGGTCTGCCACTGCGAGGACAATCAGCTGTCCGTCCTGRCTCCCTGTAGCGCTGTCTTAGGCGTCTCACAGTACAGACATTGCAATTTATTGCCCTGGACACATCTGCAGTCCTCATGCCTCCTTGCAGCATGCCTAAGGCACGTTCACGCAGATGAGCAGGGACCCTGGGCATCTTTTTTTTTGGTGTTTTCAGTGTCAGTAGAAAGGCCTCTTTAGTGTCCTAAGTTTTCATATCTGTGACCTTAATTGCCTACCGTCTGTAAGCTGTTAGTGTCTTAACGACCGTTCCACAGGTGCATGTTCATTAATTGCTTATGGTTCATTGAACCATGCATGGGAAACAGTGTTTAAACCCTTTACAATGAAGATCTGTGAAGTTATTTGTATTTTTACGAATTATCTTTGAAAGACAGGGTCCTGAAAAAGGGACATTTCTTTTTTTGCTGAGTTATATATATAGTAAAAATCCATGAAGACAAAATTAGCTTTTTGGTCTTAATTTAGGGTTAGGCATAAAGTTAGCAGTGTGGTTAGGATTAAGGTTAGGTTTAACATAAATGGGTCATGGCCAAATGCCAGCTAGTGGACAACCATTCAAGCCACTACCAGTTCACACCGCTACCATCCAGAAGTCGAGGTCAGAACAGATGCATCAAAGCTGGAAACGAGAGACTGAAAAACAGCTTCTATCTCAAGGCCATCAGACTGCTAAACAGCAATCACTAACTCAGAGGCTGCTGCCTACATTGAGACCCAATCACTGGCCACTTAAAAAAATGGATCACTAGTCACTTTAAACAATGCCACTTTAAATAATGGCACTTTAATAATGTTCACATATCTTACATTACTCATATCATATGTACTGTATTTTATACCATCTATTGCACCTTGCCTATGCCGCTCGGCCATCGCTCGTCCATATATTTATATGTACATATTCTCATTCACCACTTTAGATTTGCATGTARTASGTAGTTGTTGGGAAATTGTTAGATTACTTGTTAGATATTACCCTASTGTCGGAACTAGAATCACAAGCATTTCGCTACACTCGCATTAACATCTGCTAACCATGTGTATGTGACCAATAACGTTTGATTTGATTTGTGACTACCCTGCAGAGCTGCCTCCAGTACATGAGTCATCCCAATAAATGCCAACCTCCTTTTAACCAGTCCTCTAATCCTTGAGTAATTCCAATTCAAGCATCATTTTGAGTTTAAGTCAAAATCATTGTATCTCATCTAGTCCTTTATGAAAACTGAAATACAAAAAAACAATGGGCAACATCATATYATAAAATCACCAGTTACACAAGCWATCGCAGGTGGTTAGAGCGCTGGGCCAGTAACCGAAAAGTTGCTGGATTGAATCTTCGAGCTGACAAGGTAAAAATCTGTTGTTCTGCTCCTGAACAAGGCAGTTAACCCACTGTTCCCCGAAAGGCTGTAAATAATAATTTGTTCTTAATTAACTGACTTGCCTAGTTAAATAAGGGTTAAACATTTTTAAATCACATTACACTGGACAGGCTGGGTTGCCATTACAGGTCAAAAACTATGAATGTTCCCATGGGTAATTTATTGTTGCCTTAATCTACCATAATCCATATGTATGGACTGAGGTTAGGTTTGAGCTCCAGTTCCCATCTGCTGCCAATTGCTCCATTATCCTRATCAAATCAAACTGAACCCCCTAGACCTCACTGATGGCCCTGATCCAGAGGAAAGGGAAACCTGGACTCAGGGGCAGATGTAACAGATGGAAATCCAGGACACTCCAATTAGTAGACTGTTATGTTTTGTATGGTATGTATTAATTTGTGGATGTTCATCATCCATTTCGTAGGATATGTTAAGAARTACAATTCGTATGATATGTTATGAATTACAATATGCTGTGGCTAACTTTAGCTCGGAGGCTAACKCTAATGTTAGCTAGGTGGCTAACGTTAGATATGTTAGGGTTTAAGGTTAGGCAAAGGGTTAGCTAACATGCTAAGTAGTTACAAAGCAGTTGCAAAGTTGTTAATTAGCTAAAGTTGTTCATGATGAGATTCGAACTCTCAACCTATGCGTTGCTAGATGTTTGCGTTACCTTCCCGACCAACCACCCTACTTTAATMTTTTACTTAAGTAACCRGTCTTATGTAGTCATACCAAACGTAACATATCACATTAATTTCAGTGTCCCGGATTTAACTTTACTATGTTTAKGTTTAGTCTGTGAAACTAGGCTGGAGAGCGAGGTGTCTAGTTTCATTTGAATTCCATGCACATGTCTCGAGGACACACCCCCTCAACAACAACAAAAAAGARTGTGGGCATTAACCACCTGAACTACTTTGCTTTTTTTAATAGTACACTCCTCTGCCTTTTCTCCRAGAAGTAGTAAATTGTGAAGGAATGCAACTCCTTCACCAGGGCTGTGTCCCGAAGGGCACCCTATTCCCTATGAAGTGCAATACATTTGACCAAAGGTATGCACTAAATASGGAGCCATTTGGGATGCTGCCCAGATCAATACAATCCCTTTGCAATTTAACAAGAACAGATGTTAGCAGTCTGAAGGTTTGCTCCGCTCCATTTTAAGTGAGGTAACCTGTGTGTACAGTATGTGTGTTTATGTGTGGAGAGAGATATATATATATCTATATATATCTATATAGAGAGAGAGATAGATAGATAGATATATATAGAGAGAGAGAGATAGAGAGATAGAAGCATCAAACATGTGATCCCTTCTATGGGGATTAGGGGCGCCTAATCACCGTGAAGATTAACTTTATCAGAAATTGAATTTCTCCACACATTTTTAGTTAGGGGAACAAACTGATTGGGGAGAGGAGTGAGATCCACTGAAGAGGGGTTATGATTCGTATCAGCAGAGTACAGAGATGCCTGTCGGCTGTTTCTGAATGTGTTGGCATCCTTATCGTGATAGATATCGATCTGAGAGTTGGCAGTGGCACTATCTGCTTGCAAACACTGTGACCATTACAATATCATAAGGGGAATTATTAAGCGTGGAAGTTGATAACTGCCTAACAAACAACTCTAAGTAAAGAGAGGTGTAAGGAGAGGTGGACGTAGAGAAGACAGTGGGCCCATGAGGTGAGTGTTCAAAAATGTAGTGCAAGGAAGATTGTCACCAACAATTCTATATTCTTTGTGATTAAGTTATACTGTAAATGAGATTGAAATTCCTGTATGTGACGAAGTTGTTACCTTGTGCACATAAAAAGTTCCTTGAAGTCAGGAAGTTATACTCCCCAAATTTTGAATTTATTGTCAATGAATAGATAAATACAACCAGTTAAAATCTCCAACACAAAACAAAGATTTAAAAAGAGCAAAAAGGTAAGAGCATGAAATCTAGCAAACATGCTCTCCTCTAGCCTTGCTTCCAACTACCTCTTACCCAAACATATACACCTGTAGTCAATCAACTCAAGTTAGTTGGAGTGCCCTTCAATTACAAAATCCTGATTCTACTCACATTCCTCACACATTCCACTGACACAATTAACTGCTGCAGGTGAAACMGTGGAACAACATGTTAACTATGGCAGGATATGAAATATGACTGAAAACAGGGCCCTTTAACACATTCACACATAAAATGGGGAATGTTCCGTCTTTTAGCGAGGATGTGCCATCATTCTCACATCCTTCCCTTTCCTGTGTCGAGCTGCTTGTAGAACCTGAAACAAAAACATGTACCAGTGTCCAAACAGGTCAAATCTTTGGCACTGATGAAGGTATCAACACACCTCTGAGGCACATTCCTGGAACACCTGCCCATTTGTTGACAGAACATAGTCCCTCAGCACACCACTCCCTGCTCCAGATACAAGGAGCGCCAACCCCAACAGCTCACCCTGCATTCCCCTCAGATTACCCAGGGTTCCTGAGCTGAAGCCTCAGACCCTGGGCTGCCTCCCTCTGTAGCCCCTGGAAAGTGCCCCCTTGGACCCTCTGACGTCCACCAATGGAACCACAGGAACAGCTCTCCCCATGGCTCACGTCAGCGTCTAGGGATTCCCTTAACCGCTCCCCTTTGGGTCTCCGGCCACACTCCACCACCCGGTGACCTCAAACGCGTCCTGGTTATCGTTCAGTCGCTCACCGTTAGTCATTCAGCCTGCACCACGCCGTTTGTCATTCAGCCTGCTATGGAAATCACCCCACTTCTGGCACCATGTGTGACGGAGCTGGTCGTGCCCCAACACAACAGGAAGTTACAAGAACAACTACACTGATGAAAATAGTCAGAATTCAATAAAAATGTATTAGGCTATAAAAAGAGATGGTTTCAAACAGGTGAAAAACACAGAGCATCCCGCAGAGCATGCGGAAAGCATTCAGACCCCTTGATTTTTTCTACATTTTGATGCCTAATTCTAAAATGGATTGAATAAAACATTTCTCATCAATCTACACACAATAACGCATAATGACAAAGCGAAAATAGGTTAAATTTTTTGTGCAAATTTATGAAAAATGGAAAACAGAAATCCCTTATTTACATAAGTACTCAGACCCTTTGCTGTGAGACTCATAATTGAGCTCAGGTGCATCCTGTTTCCATTGATTCTCCTTGAAATTATTCTACAACTTGATTGGAGTCCACCTATGGTGGATTGGACATGATTTGGAAAGGCACACACCTGTCTATATAAGGTCTAGTCATGATTGCAGGAAAGATGAACGGAGCAAAGTACAGAAAGATCGTTGGTTCACCTTCCAACAGGACAACGACCCTAAGCACACAGCCAAGACAACACGACAGTGGCTTCGGGACAAGTCTCTGAATGTCCTTGAGTGGCCCAGTCAGAGCCCATACTTGAAAATAGCTGTGCATTGACGCTCCCCATCCAACCTGACGGAGCTTGAGAGGATCTGCAGAGAAGAATGGGAGAAACTCCTSAAAAACAGGTGATGCTAAGCTTACAGCATCATACCAAAGACTCGAGGCTGTAATCGCTGCCAAAGGTGCTTCAACAAATTACTGAGTAAAGGGTCTGAATACTTATTGGTGGTTGCTTCGCGTGATGTATTGTTGTCTCTACTTTGTCACTTTTTTCTTTTTTCTTTTATTTATTTAACCAGCTAGGCCAGTTGAGAACAAGTTCTCATTTACAACTGCGACCTGGCCAAGATAAAGCAAAGCAGTGCGACAAAAACAACACAGTTACACATGGGATTAACAAACGTACAGTCAATAACACAATAGAAAATTCTGTATACAGTGTGTGCAAATCAAGTAAGGAGGTAAGGCAATAAATAGGCCATAGTGGCAAAGTAATTGCAATTTAGCAAATTAACACTGGAGTGTTAGATGTGCAAGTAGAAATACTGGTGTGCAAAAGAGCAGAAAAAAACAAATATGGGGATGAGGTAGGTAGTTGGATGGGKAATTTACAGATGGGCTATGTACAGCTGCAGCAATCGGTAAGCTGCTCTGACAYCTGATGCTTAAAGTTAGTGAGGGAGATATGAGTCTCCAACTTCAGTGATTTTTGCAATTCGTTCCAGTCATTGGCAGCAGAGAACCGGAAGGAAAGGAGGCCAAAGMACGTGTTGGCTTGGGGGATGACCAGTGAAATATACCTGCTGGAGCGAGTGCTACAGGTGGGTGTTGCTATGGTGACTAGTAAGCTAAGATAAGGCGGAGCTTACTTTGTGCTGTTGTCTGTACCAAATAATGTTTGTACCATGTTTTGTGCTGCTGCCATGTGTTGCTGCCATGCTTTGTCGTCATGTGTTGCTGCCATGATTTGTTGTCATGTGTTGCCGCCATGCTTTGTCGTCATGTGTTGCCTTAGGTCTCTATTTATGTAGTGTTGTGGTCTGTCTCGTTGTGATGTGTTTTGTCCTATATTTTTTATCACAGTCCCCGTTCCCGCAGGAGACCTTTAGGTAGGCCATCGTTGTAAATAAGAATTTGTTCTTAACTGACTTGCCTAGTTAAATAAAGGTTAAAACCCCATCCCCCAAAAAGTGATTTCAGTTTTGTATTTGTAATAAATTTGCCAAAAATCAAAAACATTTTTTGCTTTGTCCATTTGAGGTATTGCGTGTAGATTGATAATACGTTTTTTTTTAAATACATTTCAGAATAAGCCTGTAATGTAACAAAATGTGGGGATCTGAATACTTTCCGAAAACACTGTATAGCTGGACTACCTCTTCCAAGCATTAATAACAATTAAAATCAGGTTGGCCAATTACTAGGTGTTGCCAACACACCTGAACACTGAAATTGACAAAACAGTTCATTGTAAACGTATACATATCGATTGAATAATGAAACTGTTTTGGGCCCAGGTAATACACTTAACAAAATTGCACATTTAAAAAAGGTATGAATTAAGATGCATTGAATGAAATAAAATGCCATTTTCACACTGCCCAATAGATTTAAACCCTGCATATACTGAACATAAGAAATCTAGACATCACTCCACCAATGTCAAGAGGAAGGAAACATGTATTTGTTTTTAGATACGAACATAATGTGAAACTTTGCCAAGAGAGATTATTTTTGTCCCCACAGTTGTAGAGTAAATACTCAGTGAGAGAAAAAAAACACAGTAAGTATTGTCTGACGGCATTATCATGGCTATTGGAAAGCCTTACAGGTATACCGCAAACAACTTTTCCCTGAGTGACCAATAAATCCAAAAGTTTTGGGGCAGTTGTGAGATATTGACTTGCAGTTGAACAATACTTGGAAATAGAGGGGGAATTAAAGCACAAGTTTCCACACAGCGATATGTTGCATGACAGGGCAAACAAATTGAACGGTTTCTGTAGCGCTGTTGCTAGGTTACCTCTTCTTTTGGCGCCTAACCGAATCAAGGTGATGTGGCACCAACTTCTCTGACAAAGTAAAGTAACGTTCCACCCTCCCTCCTATTCCCCAGTCCCCACCAGAGAGAAATTACATTTATTCAATCTGTCTGTTTCAGTTATATAGAAAAGCAGTGATTTTGTTACACCAGCTAAAGTAGGCATGTTGTTTATAAACCAGCACAGGTTGCTTTGTTTAGCAGACTTGATATTGCAGGAGATTACCTTTGTTGTTTAGTGACTAAATTGAACCAGAGCTACCCAGCGCTGGGCTCCTGCACCCTACAGGTCCAAAGAGCAGTAGGATAGAAGTACTAACCCTGACCTAACGCTGACCCTAACCCTGACTCTGACCCTAACCCTAGACTAGTTATGCTGCAGTAGTTTGTGTCGGGGGGCTAGGGCCAGTTGGTTATATCTGGAGTACTTCTCCTGTCTTATCCAGTGTCCTGTGTGAATTTAAGTATGCTCTCTCTAATTCTCTCCTTCTCTCTTTCTTTCTCTCTCTCGGAGGAACTGAGCCCTAGGACCATACGTCAGGACTACCGGGCATGATGACTCCTTGCTGTCCCCAGTCCACCTGGCCTTGTTGCTGTCCCAGTTTCAACTGTTCTGCCTGCGGTTATGGAACGCCTACCTGTCCAGACTGCTGTTTTCAACTCTTAAATATCGGCTATGAAAAGCCAACTGACATTTATTCCTGATTATTATTTGACCATACTTGTCATTTTGAACATTTTGAACATCTTGGCTCTCTCTAATTCTCTCCTTCTCTCTTTCTTTTCTCTCTCTCGGAGGAACTGAGCCTAGGACCATACGTCAGGACTACCGGGCATGATGACTCCTTGCTGTCCCCAGTCCACCTGGCCTTGCTGCTGTCCCAGTTTCAACTGTTCTGCCTGCGGTTATGGAACCCCTACCTGTCCCAGACCTGCTGTTTTCAACTCTTAAATTATCGGCTATGAAAAGCCAACTGAAATTTATTCCTGATTATTATTTGACCATGCTTGTCATTTATGAACATTTTGAACATCTTGGCCATGTTCTGTTATAATCTCCACCCAGCACAGCCAGAAGACGACTGGCCACCCCTCATAGCCTGGTTCCTCTCTAGGTTTCTTCCTAGGTTTTGGCCTTTCTAGGGAGTTTTTCCTAGCCACCGTGTTTTCTACACCTGCATTGCTTGCTGTTTGGGTTTTAGGCTGGGTTTTTTGTACGCACTTCGAGATATTAGCTGATGTCCGAAGGGCTTATATAAATAAACTTGATTGATTGATCGACTAGTAATATAATGCAACTACAGCTGTAATAGTAATCCTAACTTCCTCGCCTGAGTTAGAATGCTTCATGATAAGCTGTAGACCATAATATTTACCAAGAGAGTTATCAATATTTTTCGTAGTTGTTTATTTACTACCACAACCCGAAGCTGGCACTAAGACCACACTCAACTAGCTGTATAGGGCCATAAACAAACAATAACATTTTCATCCAGAGCCGGCGCAACTAGTGAGAAACCCAGCAATGAGCTAGCTGCCCAGTGAAGCGAGCKTACCAGATAAACGAAATGCCTTCTATGCTGGCTTCAAGGCAAGCAACACTGAACCATGCATGAGAACACTACCTGTTCCGGACAACTGTGTGATCACGCTCTCCGTAGCCTATGGGAGTAAGACCTTTTAACAGGTTAACATTCAAAGGGCCGCAGGGCCAAATGGATTACCAGGATGCGTACTCGGAGCATGCGCTGACCAGTTGCTAAGTGTCTTCAGTGACATTTTCAACCTCTCCCTGACCCGGTCTGTAATACCTACATCTTTTAAGGAGACCACTATTGTCCCTGTGCCCAGGAACGCCAAGGTAACCTCTCTGAATGACTATTTTCCCATACATCTGTAGCCATGAAATTCTTTGAAAGGCTGGTCATGGCTCACATCAACACCATCATCCCAGACACCATGGACCCACTCCAATTTGTATACCACCCCAACAGATCCACAGATGATCCAATCTCTATTTCCCACCTGTACAAGAGAAACACCTATGTGAGAATGCTGTTCATTGACTATTCAACACCATAATGCCCTCCAAGCTCATCACTAAGCTAAGGACTCTGGGACTGAACACCTCCCTCTGCAACTTGATCCTGTACTTCCGCCCCCAGGTGGTGAGGGTAGGCAACAATACATCCGCCACGCTGACGGCGTGACGGGGGCCCCTCAGGGGTGCGAGCTTAGTCCCCTCCTGTACTCCCTGTTCACCCACGACTGCATGGCAGCGCAGGACTCCAACACCATCATTAAGTTTGCAGACGACACAGCGGTGGTAAGCCTGATCACCGACGAAGATGAGACAGCCTAAAGGGAGCAGGTCAGAGACAACAACCTCTCCCTCAACTTCAGCAAGACAAAGGAGCTGATCGTGGACTACAGGAAACGGAGGGCCAAGCACATCCCCATCGATGGGGTCCAGAGCTTCAAGTTCCTCGATGTCCACATCACTAAGGATCTATCATGGTCCACACACACCAACACTGTTGTGAAAAGGGCACGACAACGCCTCTTCTCCCTCAGGAGGCTGAGGGAGAACTTATATGTACAGTGCCTTTGGAAAGTACTCAGACCCCTTGACTTTTTCCACAAGTTAGCCTTATTTTAAAATGTATTAAATTGTTTTAAATCTACACCCAATGCCCTACAATGACAAAGCAAAAATGTTTGCAAATGTATTAAAATTGTAAAACAGAAATATGACATTTACATAAGTATTCAGAAATTACAGCCTTGAGTCTTCTTGGGTATGACGCTACAAGCATGGCACACCTGTATTTGGGGAGTTTCTCCCATTCTTCTCTGCAGATCCTCTCAAACTCTGTCAGGTTGGATGGGGAGCGTTGCTGCACAGCTATTTTCAGGTCTCTCCAGAGATGTTAGATTGGGTTCAAGTCCGGGCTCCAGCTGGGCCACTCAAGGACATTCAGAGACTTGTCCCGAAGCCACTCCTGCATTGTCTTGGCTGTGTGCTTTGGATTGTTGTCCATTTGGAAGGTGAACATTTGCCCCAGTCTGAGGTCCTGAGCYTRCTGGAGCAGGTTTTCATCAAGGACCACTTTGTACTTTGCTGCGTTCATCTTTGCCTCGACACAGACTAGTCTCCTAGTCCCTGCCACTGAAAACATCCCCACAGCATGATGCTGCCACCACCATGCTTCACTGTAGGGATGGTGCCAGGTTTCCTCCAGACGTAACGCTTGGCATTCAGGACAAAGAGTTCAATCTTGGTTTCATCAGACCAGAGAATCTTGTTTCTCATGGTCTGAGAGTCCTTTAGCTGCCTTTTGGCAAACTCCAAGCAGGATTTCATATGCCCTTTACTGAGGCGTGGCTTCCGTCTGGCCACTCTACCATAAAGGCCTGATTGGTGAAGTGCTGCAGAGATGGTTGTCCTTCTGGAAGGTTCTCCCATTTCCACAGAAGAACTCTGGTGCTCTGTCAGAGTGACAATCGGGTTCTTGATCACATCCCTGACCAAGACCCTTCTCCCCAGATTGCTCAGTTTGGCCGGGCAGCCAGCTGTAGGAAGAGTCTTGGTGATTTCAAACTTCTTCCATTTAAGAATGATGGAGGCCATCGTGTTCTTGGGCACCTTCAATGCTGCAGAAATGTTTTGGTACCCTTCCCCAGATCTGTGCCTRGACACAATCCTGTGTCGGAGCTCTATGGACAATTCCTTTGACCTCATGGCTTGGTTTTTGCTTTGACATGCACTGTCACCTGCGGGACCTTACATAGACCGGTGTGCCTTTCCGAATCATGTCCAATCAATTGAATTTGTAGAAACATCTCAAGGATGATCAATGGAAACAGGATGCACCTGAGCTCAATTTCGAGTCTCATAGCAAAGGGTCTGAATACTTATCTAAATAAGGTATTTCTTTCTCTTTTTTTTTCTTTGCAAAAAAATTTAAAAACCTGTTTTTGCTTTGTCATTATGGGGTATTGTGTGTCGATTACTGAGGATTTGTTTTTCTTTCATTCATTTTGGAATAAGGCTGTAACGTAGCAAAATGTGGAAAAAGTCAGCGATCCAGTGCGTTGGGAGAGAACAGCCTCTATTCCAACCTCGGAGGTATCCACCTCCATGATGAAGGGCTGAGATGGGTCAGGATGAGCCAGAACAGGTGCATTCGTAAAACGTTCCTTGAGCGCACCGAAGGCTTCGTTGGCATCCTCGTCCATCGCAGCTGTTGAGGACCTCCCTTCAGGAGGGAGGTGAGAGGGGCCACCACTGTGCTAAAACCCCTAATGAAGCGCCTGAAATAGTTGGCAAAACCTAGGAAGCGCTGCACCACCTTTATGTTTGATGGAACAGGCCCCGACCATACTGCACTGACCCTCCTGCTCTTCCATCTCCACTCCCACGGTGGATATCCGATAGCCCAGGAAGGAAACCGCCTGCTGGAAGAAAAGGCACTTCTCCGCCTTGGCATACAGGTGATGCCCTATCAGCCTCTCCAAAACGGACCTGACATGAGACATGTTGCTCGCATGTAGTGGAGTAGACCAAGATGTCGTCTATGTACACCACTATACAGCGACCCAACATGTCTCTAAACACCTTTTTAATGAAGGATTGACACATCAAGGGTGCATTTGTTAGGCCGTAGGGCATTACCCTGTATTCGTAGTGCCAGGTGCTGGTGCTGAAGGCGGTCTTCCATTCATCCCCCTCTCTGATGCGCACCAGGTTGTAGGCACTGCGTAAATCCAATTTGGTAAAGTACTGAGCACCATGCATCTGTTCGATCACAGTGGGTATGAGAGGCAGGGGATAACTAAATCTAGCAGTTGCCTTTTTCAGTGTCCGGTAATCGATACAGGGGCGGAGACCTCCATCCTTCTTCACGAAAAAGAAGCTGGAGGAGGCCGAAGAGGTGGACAGACGGAGAAATACTGCATTAAACATATTAGTTAGATGTAAAATTGTGCGACTAAGATCTCCTCTGCAAAAACTTTGAAATTAATATCAGATTTCTTGTTATCTTTTATTAATTCTGACTATTTTGAGGAAGTGTATACTGGCTATGGCGTCTCAAGATGGACAAACAGTACTATTGACACTTTTTTCTCATTTTTCAAGCAAAGGTCTTTGAAGAGCGTATCCAAGCACACTCCTTCAGCTAGGCAAACCGAACTCGGCTAACCAAAGCATGCGGAAGGCTCTAATATGGGTGCAGCGACTGACAACCCAACASCTTAACTGTTATGCCAAGATATCAAAACCTCTTGACAAGGTTGCCAGGTGAAAGTGGAAAACACACTGAATATTGACAGAACTTTTTTACTCTTTCAGTCAAGTGTGCACTCTAGAAACCTATGAGTACGACAATCTTCTGAGATTTACCATATAGACAAGTTATAAAAGAGCTTTATSATTTGATATAGCTCTTTCATCGGAGYKACTTCCTTATTGAACCAGCACATAGGAATTAATAAAACACAGAGTTCAGACGTATTGATTTCAGATAAGGCTGCAATATTGGCTGACCTTTAAGACTTACTGCGGCCTACTGTACCTGTGCTTGATCAATAGCAACCAAATGTTGAACTTGCACCTTGTGTATTCTACTATTGTAACTCTCAACAGGAAGTTGAGACCCTGACTGAGTTCATTAAAAAAAAAAAGAAAGAAGACTGCTTCTGTCGCCTGAAGCCGGCTCTGTGCACGTGAGTGTGTGCGCGTGAGTGTGTGCTCGTGAGCGTGTGCATGTGCATGGGAGCCATGTCTATGCTTTCCAGTCTAAGGGTTAAGGTTCCACTGTTATCGAGCAATCATGGCCACTATTGATTTTCTCTCCCCTCTCAGAACACCTGTGTATGACAGCTGGCATTTATAAGAGGCCTCCGTGGACCCTAACAGAGGTGCCCTCCAAGCCACAGCTATTTACTTGAAGATTTGGCCAATTTACCACACTATCCTACTGTAWATTGTGCCTGTCCCCTCAAGGACTACAGTATCTCTGTGAAACATGGAGGCAGAATACAAAACTTATCAAAGTTTTTATAAAAGTCCGCCAAGCAGCAATGTATTATGTTGCTGGTCTGTTTCACCTTTAGTCATTGTTCCCTCTGTCATCGTGGTGCTGGAGATTTTATGGAAGACACTGAGGTCTGTAGAGTCATGACATACATGTAACTGCCAAAATAAAGGAAACACCAACATAAAGTGTAGGGCATTGGGCCATTGGGCCACCAGAACAGCTTCAATTCACCTTGGCATAGATTCTACAAGTGTCCGGAACTCTATTGGAGGGATGCAACACCATTCTTCCATGAGAAATTCCATGGAAGCTGTTGATGGTGATGGAAAACGCTGTTTCAGGCATCACTCCATAATCTCCCATAAGTGTTGAATTGGGTTGAGATCTGGTGACTAAGACACACACACATACTTTAAATCCCCTAAGCTCCTGTGGGACCCCTCTTTCAAAGTCAGTGGGATCTTCTTCTAGTCATGGTAACCAAAATAATGGGCCACTGGGCATTTTTATTCATGACCCTTATCACGGATGTTTAAATTGCTTAATTAACTCAGGAACCACACCTTTGTGGAAGCGCCTACCTCCAAAATACTTTGTATCCCTCATTTACAAGTGTTTCCTTTATTTTGGCAGGTACCTGTATATCCTGAGTAGAAAATGGGTGCAGCAGCTCACTAGTCTAAAAGAACGCCATGTGATCATATTCAACCTTTTCCCTCAATCGATGCATGTCAACCCTGGGTTGATGCATATCCTCAGTAAAGACCGTCAATACATCTCAGATCATCTTTCAATTCTTACAGTCATGTGGGCTATTGTCTCATTCATACAGACTTGTGGCAGAAAATATGCTCATACTCATTTTGACAATCAACATTACCCCTTTCAGACTAACATGCAGAATTAATTAACAGCTTGATGTTACCGTTAATTAACATGTTAGTAGGAATTCAATGGGTAACCCTGTCCATTGGACTCCAACAAAGGCATCCGCATGCTTCCCATCTGAAACAGTTCGGAACAGTTTGTGCATACTGTATATGATAACATTTTGTGATGTTTTGGTTCGGTTTGGTCTTCGGCAAGGGTTTTTCGGCTGTTAGTGTACACAAAACATTTAGAGGCCAAACGAAGTTGGTAGCCGAAGTCTGGAGCCAAAGTCTTCTCCCCCTTCGTCAGTGAAGATCAACAGTAGGGATTCTTCAATGAAGTGTTGTTGTAATTCAACGAGAGACTAATCATTTTCATGCACATTTTTTGACTTGAGAAATACTGCATTAAACATCAAGTTTATTTGTCACGTGCGCCGAATACAACAGGTGTAGTAGACCTTACAGACCTCACAGTGCAGATAGCCCGGTAGGCCAATGTGCGGGAGCACTTGTTGGTCGGCCCAATTGAGGTAGTATGTACATAAATGTATAGTTAAAGTGACTATGCATATATGATAAACAGAGAGTATCAGCAGCGTAAAAGAGGGTTTTGGGGGGGCACACAATGCAAATAGTCCGGGTAGCCATTTGATTACCTGTTCAAGAGTCTTATGGCTTGGGGGTCAAAACTGTTTAGAAGCTTTTTTGTCCTAGACTTGGCACTCCGGTACCGCTTGCCATGCGGTATAAGAGAGAACAGTCTATGACTGGGGTGGCTTGGGTCTTTGACAATTTTTAGGGCCTTCCTCTGACACTGCCTGGTGTAGAGGTCCTGGATGGCAGGCAGCTTAACCCCAGTAATGTACTGGGCCGTACGCACTACCCTCTGTAGTGCCTTGCAGTCGGAGGCCGAGCAATTGCCATACCAGGCAGTGATGCAACCAGTCAGGATGCTCTCGATGTTGCAGCTGTAGAACCTTTTGAGGATCTCAGGACCCATGCCAAATCTTTTTAGTTTCCTGAGAGGGAATAGGCTTTGTTGTGCCCTCTTCAGGACTGTCTTGGTGTGTTTGGAGCATACTAGTTTGTTGGTGATGTGGACACCAAGGAACTTGAAGCTCTCAACCTGCTCCACCACAGCCCCGTCGATGAGAATGGGGGCGTGCTCGGTCCTCCTTTTCCTGTAGTKCACAATCATCTCCTTAGTCTTGGTTATGTTGAGGGATAGGTTGTTATTCTGGCACCACCCGGCCAGGTCTCTGACCTCCTCCCTAGAAGCAATCTCGTCGTTGTCGGTGATCAGGCCTACCACTGTTGTGTCGTCTGCAAACTTAATGATGGTGTTGGAGTCGTGCCTGGCCATGCAGTTGTGGGTGAACAGGGAGTACAGGAGGGGACTGAGCACGCACCCCTGGGGGGCTCCAGTGTTGAGGATCAGTGTGGCAGATGTGTTGCTACCTCCCATCACCACCTGGGGGTGGCACGTCAGGAAGTCCAGGATCCAGTTGCAGAGGGAGGTGTTTAGTCCGAGGATCCTTAGCTTAGTGATGAGCTTTGAGGGTACTATGGTGTTGAACGCTGAGCTGTAGTCAATGAATAGCATTCTCACATAAGTGTTCCTTTTGTCCAGGTGGGAAAGGGCAGTGTGGAGTGCAATAGAGATTGCATCATCTGTGGATCTGTTTGGGCGGTATGCAAATTGGAGTGGGTCTAGGGTTTCTGGGATAATGGTGTTGATGTGAGCCATTACCAGCCTTTCAAAGCACTTCATGGCCACGGACATGAGTGCTACGGYTCTGTAGTCATTTAGGCAGGTTGCCTTCATGTTCTTGGGGACAGGGACTATGGTGGTCTGCTTGAAACATGTTGGTATTACAGACCCAATCAGGGACATGTTGAAAATGTCAGTGAAGACACCTGCCAGTTGGTCAGCCCGGAGCACACGTCCTGGTAATCCATCTGGCCCCGCAGCCTTGTGAATGTTGACCTGTTTAAAGGTCTTGCTCACGTCGGCTATGGAGAGCGTCATCACACAGTCGTCCGAAACAGCTGATGCTCTCATGCATGCCTCAGTGTTGCTTGCCTCGAAGCGAACATAGAAGTGATTTAGCTCGTCTGGTAGGCCCGTGTCACTGGGCAGCTCGCAGCTGTGCTTCCCTTTGTAGTCTGTAATAGTTTGCAAGCCCTGCCACATAAGACGAGCATCGGAGCAAACTAGTGTGGCAGGGCTTGCAAACTATTATGTGGCAGGACTTGCAAACTACTTACATCTTAGTTAGATGTAAAATTGTGTGACTAAGATCTCCTCTGCAGAAACGTTCAAATGAATTACAGATTTATTGTTATCTTCTATTAARTCTGACTATTTTGAGGAAGTGTATAGTGGCTATGGCATCTCAAGATGGACAAACAATACTATTGCCACTTTTTTCTCATTTTTCAAGCAAAGGTCTTTCAAGAGAGTATGCAAGCACACTCGTTCGGTTCCGAAGCATGCGGAAGGCTCTAACCCGGGTGTAGCGACTTACAACCAAACACCTTAACTGTTACTCTAAGATATTCTAACCTCTTGACAAGGTTGCCAGGTGAAAGTGGAAAACACACTGAATATTGACAGAACTTTTTTACTCTTTCAGTCAAGGGTGCAATCTAGAATAAGAAAATCTTCTGAGATMTACAATATAAACGAGTTATAAAAGAGTTGTATCATTTGATATAGCTCTTTCATCGGAGGAGACACTTCCTTATTGAACCAGCACATAGGAGTTAATAAACACAGAGTTCGGAAGTATTGATTTCAGATAAGGCTTCAATATTGGTTGACCTTTGTAAGGTTTACTGCGGCCTTCTGTACCTGTGTTTGATAAATAGCAGTGATAAATTCAGACCCCTTCCCTWTTCACARATTTTGTTACGATACAGCCTTATTGTAAAATGTATTAAATATTTTTTCCCCTCATCAATCTACAGACAATACCCCATAATGACAAAGTGAAACCCGTTTTTTAGACATTTTTGCAAATGTATTAGAAAGAAAAAACAGAAATACCTTATTTACATAAGTATTCAGACCCTTTGCTATGAGACTCGAAATTGAGCTAAGGTGCATCCTGGTTCCATTGGCCATCCTTGAGATGTTTCTACAACTTGATTGGAGTCCACCTGTGGTACATTCAATTGATTGGACATGACTTGGAAAGGCACCCACCTGTCTATATGAGGTCTCACAGGTGACAGTGCATGTCAAGAAGAGGAGTGTGCAAAGCTGTCATCAAGGCAAAGGGTGGCTACTTTGAAGAATCTCAAATATAAAATAGATTTTGATTTGTTTAACACTTATTTGGTTACTACATGATTCCATATGTGTTATTTCATAGTTTTGATGTCTTCACTATTATTCTACAATGTAGGAAATAGTAAAAATAAAGACCCTGGAATGAGTAGGTGTTTCCAAACTTTTGACTGATACTGTATATATTTCATCTCATTTTAACATTCTGTCATATGTTAAAATTAGTTCAACTTCATAAAAAAAAATGTTTTCCCATCTCAAGAGGCTAATAAAAAAATGACTGTAGGAAGTGCCTATTAAGTGCCAAATAAAGTAACAGGATTCACAATTTCATCTTAAAACAGCCATTAATCCCCTTGTTTGTGACAGGGGAAATGGTAGTTTGTTGTGTGCAACAAGGAGGGGCAATTGAAAGTAAGCTTCACAAAAAAAATCTATGAGTAACAGGGTTGACATGTTATGTTCGAACCTCTCACTTTTCCACCATAAAACACCAGAAGATGGACAAAAAYGGTAGAACCAGCTCACCTGCTTTTACACTAAGGTTTGACTTTGGATGTTCAATGTTTCTTTGCAAAAATGTAATATCACCACATAAAAAGGGAGTCCAGTTCACCTAACAGGGTTGACCTTAAAATAAGGGACATATGTAAATTAATCACTAATCACGTAAAAMAAATAGTAATCTTCAGAAATTACTTAGTCAAAGGAACAAAATAACTGGGGCTTTTGTAGCCTAGCGGTTAAGAGCTTTGGGCCAGTCACCGAAAGGTCGCTGGTTCGAATTCCTGAACTGACTAGGTGAAAAAGCTGTTGATGTGCCCTTGAGCAAGGCACTTAATCCTAATTGCTCTGGATAAGAGCATCTGCTAAATGACTAAAATATAAATGTAATGGTGAAATCTTGGGATTAAGTGTGCTAAAATCTTCCTAAATGTCACGGAGGGACATGTCAAAATGCTGAATATTGGCACTTTAGCAAGTCTTTATTCATATTACAATGTTTTATTGAATTCTCCATGTGGTCTGTATTAAAGGGCACTTCAATTAATATGACAGGGTTTTAAAATTCAATACTGGTGCATAATTTCTACTTAAAGTATAAAAAAGGTTTGCAAAAGGCACTAATTTCGTGGAAAGGCCCACTTGATGATAACACTCTGATGAAAGATCCCCAAAAATGTAAGCCCTTCCCTCCAGCTCAGTCATGTTAGCATTGGAGAGAGAACCAGAGTAAAAGAAAATAACAGGCGTGGGTGGGTGGGTGGGTGTGTGTGGGTGGGTGGGTGCTTTCATCATATGTGTGTGAGATAGAGTCAATGTGTAGCCACCTTTCTGTAGGCTGTGTTTCCATTTTACTCTCTAGCAAACAGTTACATCTTGCATTGTGCAATTCCAGGAACAGTCTTTCCTACATAACAACCATGTACTAGAAGTACTGTACTTTTACAATCCTGACCCGCCTTCAACAGCTGTTATGGTTCCAGTGTGTCATGTCACGACCATAACATTACTACCTTCCAATCTACTAYTTTTGCCAGTGTTGCCCAAAAAGATGACAACAAGGGTTTCTCCATATCTTAGTTTAGTGGTATGCTACTAATCTAACACATACTTATAAAAACTTGTTCCAGGTGCAGCATGTATAGCTGTAATCCTCTCATGCTTTGTTTATGCCACTTAAGACAAATGGATTGATTTCTACGTAAACACATTTTTGCTAAACTAAATCTAATCTTCCTCACTTTTGCTTCCAAATCCTGGATACAAATCAATGAAAACAAGCTGATTCAGACATAAAAAACTTGTTGTAACTTTGAGCGGCACAGAAAATAGCCAGCAAAAAGAAAGAAAAAACACAAAACATATTTCAGGGGAGACAGGAATGTTAAGGGTTTAATTTCTTGGCTCTGGTCAGAAGTTTTTCTTTTCAAGCTCCTGAGCTCAGAGTGGGGAACTAGACCTGTCACACAGTGACATCACACAGTTCCGCATCAGAGGATGATCAAAACCCCCCTCGGCTAGCTCTAGCATTGTCTGAGAGAAGCGCTGCTTCAAAAAAAGGAGGGATGGGGAAGGAGGTAGTTGGGGGGATTGAGAGAAGAGGGGGGGTCCTAGTCCATTATTATCCCTGCGTCTGAACAGCAGTGTGCAGGGTGCCAGGGTACATCGTAATGAGGGCCCGGTTGCCGAGGATTTGTGCTTCGCACGTCACGGATTCTAATTGCCAGTAAAGTGAATCTCTTCTCCGCTGATGGCCTTTAACAGCCAGTTATCAAAAGCAATCCTTCCCCCCCCCCCCCCCACACATTCGCGCCTCCCCCCACTCCTTCCTTCACTATGTCAGTGAGAGACAGCGGGAAATGGAAATATCCAAAGCATTCCAAATTCAGATTGATAATGATGTTGTCTACTGTAGGATGTACAACGTTTTTTCCCAATCCAGGGCACAGTGATGATGCACTCAAGAGGTATATCTGTAACAACTGATTGTATTTACATCATCTGTTTTGTTTTCAATCCCTTCCTATGTAGATGTACAACTGGAATGATACTTTACCTCTACCTGGGCATTAATTTGGCGTGTGTGTGTGTGTGTGTGTGTGTGTGTGTGTGTGTGCGTGCGTGCGTGCGTGCGTGCGTGCGTGCGTGCGTGCGTGCGTGCGTGCGTGCGTGCCACATTCATTAATTTGGTGACTTAATTTTCCCAGGTTTCAGTGACGCAGTCTCTGTAATTGAGTTAATGAATTACAGAGACGTTTCTCTAGGTGAGTCAGGTGCAGCACTCCCATTTCCGGGGATAAAGTCCAGCTCACTTTCCCATACTCAAAAAACTGGAGGTAACCTCACCAAGCAGGTCTCAACTTGACAATGATCGCTCCTCTAACACCCTCCATTTTTTTATTTATTTAACTGGGCAAGTCAGTTAAGAACAAATTCTTATTTACAATGACGGCCTACTCCGGCCAAACCCGGACGTGGGCCAATTTTGCGCTACCCTACGGGACTCCTGATCACGGACGGTGGTGATACAGCCCAGGATCAAACCAGGGTCTGTAGTGACGCCTTAGACCACTGTGCCACTCCATCCCTGCCTCTCTACTTTATGTATTAGCCTCCTGTCTATATCGGCCTTTGTTTCAATTCCATTTCTCTGTATCGCCTCTGTGTTCTCTTCATACAGGTCTGCCAGCGTTTTTCATTGGGTTCTAGAATGTTTTGTCAGCCTCGTTAACTTACTGTGAATAGTCACTGGATAATCTCATCAATCATATTGTAATGAACTTGGCATTGCTAAGGTTGGAGCTAGTTTTTGTCAAGCAGCAGTAACTTGTTTGTATCTGAGGATATCCCTAAGTTCGAATCTCGCTCAAAGGCCTGATGCAGCCATTTTTATCTCAATATCAAATAATTTCTACGTAACAATGAAGTACCTTGCTGTGATTGTTTTCAATTAAAATGGTCAAAAATAAACAAAAATAGCTTCTTAGCAAAGAACAATTTCTCAAGCAAGATTTTGTTAGGACTGTCTGGGAGTGTTCTGAAAACTGAAAACTAGCTGTTATTGGGTGACAGGTTTGGAACTCTCTTTCTTATTGGTCTATCAACTAATTTAACGCCTGGTGATGTCACCAGGCATGCCAAAACTCCATTCCACCAAAAGAGGCTGCAATTTTAGGCTGTGTTTTCAAATAGCTCTTAGACTAAAAGGGCATTATCATAATTTTCACAATTTCACTGTATTATTCCAAAATATATAAAATACAGGGAAATCATGTTTTTGACTGCACTGGGCCTTTAAGAACCTTGCCCTACCCACCCGAACACTGCACAAGACTGTGATTGTGGATGATTCTGTAGACTTAATCACAGTATGGGGATATTGTGGATACAGACTTTAATACAGTATGGGGGTATTGTGGGCAAAGGAACAGAACCTGTGTGAAATCTCTGTCCTGACACACCGCCCATATGAAACGCCACTCTTCAAAGATTCATTGGGATAGGTTGAACTATTCAACTTCCACATTTCTATTCTGGAGCATGAGGACTTCCAATCCAAATGTGACATCTCGCTGACTTATGCATTCAGGGGGGCACATGCATTGACATCACTTTAGTCCTCTTTCCCAGTACTCAGACCATCCTTCCTGACGAGGAGGATACAAAYGCAGAAATAGAGGACAACATGGATGGACGTGCCACAGACAAGTCTGTTTCTATTATTGTGTTACTGTTTTTGAAGGAGCAAAGCTTTAAGTATTTCCATACAGTTTGGCCACCAGCAGTCTCATACCGCGAGAACCCTCTAATGGGTGACGACTGTATTGATATTACTCACATATTGATATTATTACTCATGGACATCTGCCTAAACACTGGTCTCAGAACAGAGGACCTACCATGACCAACAGAGAGCTGTGGCATGCCATCATCCGGCGCCATAAGAAAGCATAAGTAAGTAAGCAAGCACATACAGTATGAATTCCTTTTCCAGTTCAATGTCTTGTATAGACACCCATGATACAACTGCATTTAAAAACATGCCAAAGGGTCAACAACTTCAATTTGAGTTTCCAATGTTCTTCTATTTCTGAATCAGCAGCAGGAATAATTKTAATTATGAAATGGCCATACACTACAGTTTTACTTGTTTATGCCTAGAGTTTATGCAWAGAGCACAATGCATGRTTTCATTAAATTGGGGATTCTAGTGCTCACTGATGACCTGTAATACAGAGTCATTTTTATTATTGTTGGTGAGAGAAAAATGATGATTCACTGACCATATAATTATACTGTGAAATTAGGAGATAAAAATAATAGCCATTGAATGAAAACATAATTGTTGTTCCTTCTTGGTTGATTTGAATAAGAAAGGGACATAATGTGAGCATTTKATGCATGAGCATTTCATGGAATTCTAATTTCCAACCCTGTAAATGAGAATATTCATTTGAATGTGGAACATGTACAACATAACAGTTACTGGCCTAAGGGTTGAATCATGCAGCCATAAACTGTATCAAGAGCTCATAATCAAAACACGAATAGTGTAGGGTAGGAAATAAAAGGGGGAAATAGAATGAACTGTGAAATAGCAAAATGGAACACCTATCACAGACCCCAAGGGAATATTTAAAAGGACACATAGGAGCTCTATGGAAAGATAATGAACAAACACTGTTTTGCAACAGAAACTCTTGGAGCATGAAGTTGGCTTCAATGTGTTTGTTGTTGCATAAACTGTGGTTTCCTCATCTGATTACCAGGTTAATAGCCTGGATATGTATACATACAGTACCACATGCAATGTAGCACCTTTGCTTTTTAGCARAGGTGAGATTTCTGCTAAGACCCACATTTGACATCAGTGTGTATTCATTTCTCCTACAGAATACATTGCTACTATGAATACGTGACTTCAATATCATTGATGTTTCTTTGTCACTGACACACCATACCATAGATGAATAGATGTCTTGTTTGTGAATTATTTCTATCAACATTCCAATCAGTCACTAAGTGAAAGTACTATCAATTAAGGGACCTAAATAGTTTTTTAACCAGGAATATTGTGGTTCAACATTGTCATTGCAAGTTACTCAGTACATACATAGTTGTGTTGACCCATCAAACAATATGAGGGAAATTATTAGGGACCTCTTGTTCTCTCACTGCGTTTCAGTATTGCTTTTGCTACAATGATGACCACACGTGCCAGGTGAAATTATCATAGTATACTGTACATATTCTGCTCATCTGTAACCCAAGTTACATTTCAACACTTAAAGCAGTACTGTATGTTCTGCTCATCTGTAACCCAAGTTACATTTCAAGACTTAAAACAGAATATGTGAGTGTGTAAGTGAGTACAGCTCAAAACAAAACTCTAAACATACATGTCAAGGTAGTCCTTGCACTACACTTTGAAAACATGCCACAAATTCCATATATAGAATTTTTCAACCCTTTAGTATTCAATTCAAACCACATGGCTAGTCTAGAGGAGTTATGCATGGTTTTCACTGTTTAATTCACTCAAGGCCGAGTCCATTTGATGGTTTGAAGAGTTTAAGCCACTGATGTGGCATGGAGGGCACTTTTATGTGGCGTGAAAGTGTGCAATTGTAATGATAATGTGTGAAAGTGTCCAATTGTAATGATAATGTGTGAAAGCGTCCAATTGTAATGATAATGTGGGCGGCTGAATGATTTTGATCATCCACACAGTAGGTTTATACCGCTTGGCTCTCAAACTTTGCTGAGTTCACAGTACTTGAGAGGGGAGAAAAATCTGAAGATTACTGACCTGCATATAAAAATCCATGCAGGGAGACTGTTGGTTGGCCATATCAGCACTTAAAAATGTGTCTAGGAGCAAACTACACCAGTCTGCACTATTCACCATAGGAAAATTAATGGCTTGAAGAAACGGGTTTGATGGTGACCTTGTACGTACAGTGGTGCCAGGCCTCTTAGCCTTTGTGTGGGCAAAAAATATTATGTAGCAACTGCAGATTTTCTCTTTAATGTGCATAATGGTCAAGGCTGAAAATCAACATAACAGAATTGGTTTTGCAACATGCGTACAATAGGTTGTACAGTTCAGTACAGTTTAGTACAGTTCAGAACAGTACATCCATATTCAGTTGCCTTGCCCCAGCTACAGTAGTACTAATGTATCCCCACTAATGGGAACTTATCTACACAGGAGCATTCATGAACATAAATAAACTGTCAAATCATTATAGTATTTCCCCCTACAGTATGTCTGCTTGATACTCCCATTGCTTCCTATTCATTTCCACATAGACTACATACTGTACAGTGCATGCATATTTGAGTTTGTGACTGAGCCTTGTCCTGTTTATTCCAATGAAGAAATGACTTCAGCTGTAGCCTAGTCTATGCATGACAGAAATTACGACAGTAAATAACACCCAAGTACATCCGCTCCGTTGAGCAATTTTGAGCCTTTGCCAAGGGACCTACCCACTTTAGCAATGTGTCTGTCTACATAGTTTCTCACCAGATTGTTCCAGTCACTCTCACTCACACAGACATTCCCATGCTGAGAAAGAGGACACTCATGAGTGACACATAGGAAACAGACAGTAAAAATCTTTGCTAATTGGAGAAAATGTGTCTACGTACAGTAACCCTGAATGACAAAACGATGTATTATTATCTTTCTCGTTTCCGAATACAAATCAGAGAGTGATTAACAGTGTGGCTCAACATTGAGCACCGGCTGGCACACGCGGTTAAACTCACCATCAAAATAAAGTACACTGTGTCAATTCCAAGCTGCGCAGTTCATCAGATTCTTCATATACAGTTGATAATATTCTCACCCATCAGACTATTGTCAATATAATATTGTCATTAGGCTAATTGTATTATATGTGTTAAACTAGTTTTGATATAATTTAGGTGTAGTTTCAATGGGCCATCATCAGCTGCACAGGCCTGATGGGCGGAGCAATGACATGTCCTCTTAAAACTGCTTATAACACAAATTATGTTTGTGATATTAAGATTCTAACAATGATAGTGTGTTAGATAGACATATTTAGGAAAGGGGGGACATAACTTTAAGAATGGCAGAGTAATTAAAAGAGTAAATTAGTTCTGAGTCAGTTTTTAGCTCTCGGCTCTCCTAGTGTTAAATTATTACATTTGTGGCCACCTAGCCTAGCATCTCCTGGTCGCTGAGCCAGTGAGAGGTTGCCTAGCCTACCATCTCCTTGTCGCTGAGACAGTGAGAGGTTGCCTAGCCTAACCTAGCCTAGCCTACCATCTCCTGGTCGCTGAGACAGTGAGAGGTTGCCTAGCCTACCATCTCCTGGTCGCTGAGCCAGTGAGAGGTTGCCTAGCCTACCATCTCCTGGTCGCTGAGACAGTGAGAGGTTGCCTAGCCTAACCTAGCCTAGCCTACCATCTCCTGGTCGCTGAGACAGTGAGAGGTTGCCTAGCCGACTATCTCCTGGTCACTGAGACAGTGAGAGGTTGCCAAACCTATTGTGATTATTACTGTTCTAACAGGGCAGTATTTTCTAGTATTCATGCTATTAATTATAGGCCTATGGTTTATTATGTGTAGATCTATGTGAGTCACATGTTAAATGCAAGACTCYTGGATTTACGTAGGCCTACAAGACTATTTGGTCGGTAATGTGAAATCACGTTAGATGTTTGTGTGCAATCAATTAAAGTAGGTCATATGCTTTTATGAGAATTGTATGATTTGAAGGCCCACATTTTGGCCCACTTACATTTTTGCTGGCCCTGCCATCAATGTATTTATGCCTACACCACTAGTCTGAAAGTTGGTTGAATATGCAAAACATTTGGTGATCTTGGTCCATAAAAACAGTCCACATTTATATTTGATTTATATATTTCACCTWTATTTAACCAGGTAGGCTAGTTGAGAACAAGTTCTGCGACTGCGACCTGMCCAAGATAAAGCAAAGCAGTTCAACACAAACAYRACAGAGTTACACATGGAATAAACAAACATACAATAATACAGTAGAAAATCTATATACAGCATGTGCAAATCACGTAGCATAAGGGAGGTAAGGCAATAAATAGGCCATGGTGGCAAAGTAATTAAAATATAGGAATTAAACACTGGAAAGGTAGAATGTGCAGAAGATGAATGTGCAAGTWGAGATACTGGGGTGCAAAGGAGCAAGATAAATAAATACAGTATGGGGATGAGGTAGATTGGATGGGCTATTTACAGATGGGCTATGTACAGGTGCAGTGATCTGTGAGCTGCTCTGACAGCTGGTGCTTAAAGCTAGTGAGGGAGGTAAGAGTCTCCAGCTTTAGTGATTTTTGCAGTTCGTTCCAGTCATTGGCAGCAGAGAACTGGAAGGAGAGGCMGCCAAAGYAYGAATTGYCTTTGGGGGTGACCAGTGAYATATACCTGCTGGAGRGCATGCTACGGATGGGTGCTGCTATGGTGACCAGTGAGCTGAGATAAGGCGGGGCTTTACCTAGCAGAGACTTGTAGATGACCTGGAGCCAGTGGGTTTGGCGACGAGTAGGAAGCGAGGGCCAGCCAATGAGATCATACAGGTCGCAGTGGTGGGTAGTATATGGGGCTTTGGTGACAAAACGGATGGCACTGTGATAGACTGCATCCAATTTGTTGAGTAGAGAGTTGGAGGCCATTTTGTAAATGACATCGCCGAAGTCGAGGATCGGTAGGATGGTCAGTTTTCTGAGGGTGTTTGGCAGCATGAGTGAAGGATGCTTTGTTGCGAAATAGGAAGCCGATTCTAGATTTAATTTTGGATTGGAGATGTTTAATGTGAGTCTGGAAGGAGAGTTTACAGTCTAACCAGACACCTAGGTATTTGTAGTTGTCCACATATTCTATTCTAGTCAGAAACGTCCAGAGTTMTAATGCTGGACGGGCGGGCAGGTGCGGGCAGCGATCGGTTGAAGAGCATGCATTTAGTTTTACTTGCATTTAAGAGCAGTTGGAGGCCACGGTAGGAGAGTTGTATCAAATCAAATGTATTTATATAGCCCTTCTTACATCAGCTGATATATCAAAGTGATGTACAGAAACKCAGCCTAAAACCCCAAACAGCAAGCAATGCAGGTATAGAAGCACAGTGMCTAGGAAAAACTCCCTAGYAAGGCCAACACCTAGGAAGAAACCTAGAGAGGAACCAGGCTACGAGGGTTGGCCAGTCGTCTTTTGTCTTTGCCGGGTGGAGATTATAACAGAACATGGCCAAGATGTTCAAATGTTCATAAATGACCAGCATGGTCAAAAAATAGTAATCACAGTGAAAAGGTCAGGGTTCCATAGCCGCAGGCAGAACAGTTGAAACTGGAGCAGCAGCACGGCCAGGTGGACAACAAGGAGTCYTCATGCCAGGTAGTKCTGAGGAATGGTCCTAGGGCTCAGGTCCRCCGWGAGAGAGAAAGAASGAGAGAAAGAGAGAATTAGAGAGAGCATACTTAAATTCACACAGGACACCGGAWAAGACAGGAGAAATACTCCAGATATAACAGACTGACCCTAGCCCCCCGYCACAAACTACTGCAGCATAAATACTGGAGGCTGAGACAGGAGGGGRCAGGAGACACMGTGGCCCCGTCCGATGATACCCCCGGACAGGGCCAAACAGGCAGGATATAACCCCACCCACTTTGCCAAAGCACAGCCCCCACACCACTAGAGGGAAATCTTCAACCACCAACTTACCATGTATGGCATTGAAGCTCGTCTGGAGGTTAGTTAACACAGTGTCCAAAGAAGGGCCAGAGGTATACAGAATGGTGTCGTCTGCGTAGAGGTGGATCAAAGAATCACCAGCAGCAAGAGCAACATCATTGATGTATACAGAGAAAAGAGTCTGCCAGAGGTCCGGACAACAGGCCCTCCGATTTGACACATTGAACTCTGTCGGAGAAGTAGTTGGTGAACAAGGCGAGGCAATCATTTGAGAAACCAAGGCTGTTGAGTCTGCCAATAAGAATGTTGTGATTGACAGTCGAAAGCCTTAGCCCAGGTCGATGAATACGGCTGCACAGTAAAGTCTCTTATCGATGGCGGTTATGATATCGTTTAGGACCTTGAGCGTGGCTGAGGTGCACCCATGACCAGCTCTGAAACCAGATTGCATAGCGGAGAAGGTACGGTGGGATTCGAAATGGTCAGTAATCTGTTTGTTAACTTGGCTTTCAAAGACCTTAGTAAGGCAGGGTAGAATAGATATACGTCTGTAGCAGTTTGGGTCTTGAGTGTCTCCCCCTTTGAAGAGGGGGATAACCGTGGCAGCCTTCCAATCTATGGGAATCTCAGACGATACGAAAGAGAGGTTGAACAGGCTAGTAATAGGGGTTGCAATCATTATCGCAGATCATTTTAGAAAGAGGGTCCAGATTGTCTAGCCCGGCTAATTTATAGGGTCCAGATTTTGCAGCTCTTTCAGAACATCAGCTATCTGGATTTGGGTGAAGGAGAAGTGGGGGAGGCTTGGGCGAGCTGCTGTGGGGGGTGGAGGGCTGTTGATCGGGGTAGGGGTAGCCAGGTGGAAAGCATGGCCAGCCGTAGAAAAATGCTTATTGAAATTAAATTATTGTGGATTTATCGGTGGTGACAGTGTTTCCTAGCCTCAGTGCAGTGGGCAGCTGGGAGGAGGTGCTCTTATTCTCCATGGACTTTACAGTGTCCCAGAACTTTTTTGAGTTTGTGCTACAGGATGCAAATTTCTGCTTGAAAAAGCTAGCCTTAGCTTTCCTAACTGCCTGTGTATATTTGTTCCTAACTTCCCTGGAAAGTTGCATATKACGGGGGCTGTTCGATGCTAATGCAGAACACCACAGAAATGTTTTTGTGCTGGTTAAGGGTAGTCAGGTCTGAAGAAAACCAAGGTCTATATCTGTTCCTGGTTCCATTTTTCATTTTAATGGGGCATGCTTATTTAAGATGGTGAGGAAGGCACTTTTAAAGAATAATCAGGCATCCTCTACTGACGGGATSAGGTCAATATCCTTCCAGGATACCCGGGCCAGGTCGATTAGAAAGGCCTGCTCACTGAAGTGTTTTCAAGAGCGTTTGACAGTGATGAGTGGAGGTCGTTTCTCCGCTGACCTATTACGGTTGCAGGCAATGAGGCAGTGATCGCTGAGATCTTGGTTGAAAACAGCAGAGGTGTATTTGGAGGGCAAGTTGGTTAGGATGATATCTATGAGGGTGCACGTGTTTAAGGGTTTGTGGTTGTACCTGGTGGGTTCATTGATCATGTGTGTGAGATTGAGGGCATCAAGTTTAGATTGTAGGATGGCCGGGGTGTTAAGCGGGGGTGTCCCAGTTTAGGTCACCTAGCAGCACGAGCTCTGAGGATAGATTGGGGGCAATCAATTCACATATGGTGTCCAGGGCACAGCTGGGGGCAGAGGGTGGTATATAGCAAGCGGCGACGGTGAGAGACTTGTTTCTGGAAAGGTGGATTTTTAAAAGTAGAAGCTCAAATTATTTTGGGTACAGTCCTGGATAGTAAGACAGAACTCTGCAGGCTAACACCGCCCCCTTTGGCAGTTCTATCTTGTTGGGAAATGGTAAAGTTAGAGATGGACATTTCAGGGTTTTTGGTGGTTTTCCTGAGCCAGGATTCAGACACGGCTAGGACATCCGGGTTGGCAGAGTGTGCTAAAGCAGTGAATAAAATAAACTATGGGAGGAGGCTTCTAATGTTAACATYCATGAAACCAAGGCTTTTACGGTTACAGAAGTCAACAAATGAGAGCACCTGGGGAGTAGGAGTGAAGCGAGGCACTGTAGGGCCTGGATTAACCTCTACATCACCAGAGGAACAGAGGAGGAGTAGGATAGGGCCGCCCCCAGGTGGTGAGGGTAGGTAACAACATCTCCACCCCGCTGATCCTCAACACTGGGGCTCCACAAGGGTGCGTTCTGAGCCCTCTCCTGTACTCCTTGTTCACCCACGACTGCGTGGCCATGCACGCCTCCAACTCAATCATCAASTTTGCGGACGACACTACAGTGGTAGGCTTGATTACCAACAACGACGAGATGGCCTACAGGGAGGAGGTGAGGGCCCTCGGAGTGTGGTGTCAGGAAAATAACCTCACACTCAACGTCAACAAAACAAAGGAGATGATTGTGGACTTCAGGAAACAGCAGAGGAGCACCCCCCTATCCATATCGACGGGACAGTAGTGGAGAGGGGTAGTAAGTTTTAAGTTCCTCGGTGTACACATCACGGACAAACTGAATTGGTCCACCCACACAGACAGCGTTGTGAAGAAGGCGCAGCAGCGCCTCTTCAACCTCAGGAGGCTGAAGAAATTCGGCTTGTCACCAAAAGCACTCACAAACTTCTACAGATGCACAATCGAGAGCATCCTGTCGGGCTGTATCACCGCCTGTACGGCAACTGCTCCGCCCACAACCGTAAGGCTCTCCAGAGGTAGTGAGGTCTGCACAACGCATCACCGGGCAAACTACCTGCCCTCCAGGACACCTACACCACCCGATGTCACAGGAAGGCCATAAAGATCATCAAGGACAACAACCACCCGAGCCACTGGCTGTTCACCCTGTTCATCATCCAGAAGCGAGGTCAGTACAGGTGCATCAAAGCAGGACCGAGAGACTGAAAAACAAGCTTCTATCTCAAGGACATTCAGACTGTTAAACAGCCACCACTAACATTTAGTGGCTTCTGCCAACATACTGACTCAACTCCAGCCACTTTAATAATGGGAATTGATGGAAATGTATTGTAAAAAATGAGCACTAGCCACTTTAAACAATGCCACTTAATATAATGTTTACATACCCTACGTTACTCATCTCATATGTATATGTATATACTGTACTCTATATCATCTACTGCATCTTGCCATCTTTATGTAATACATTGTATCACTAGCCACCTTAAACTATGCCACTTTATGTTTATATTACCCTACATTACTCATCTCATATGTATATACTGTACTCTATACCATCTACTGCATCTTGCCTATGCTACCATCACTCATTCATATATCTTTATGTACATATTCTTTATCCCTTTACACTTGTGTATAAGGTAGTAGTTGTGATTGTTAGGTTAGATTTACTCGTTGGTTATTACTGCATTGTCGGAACTAGAAGCACAAGCATTTCGCTACACTCGCATTAACATCTGCTAACCATGTGTATGTGACAAATAAGATTTGATTTGATAAGGGTACGGCTAAAGGCTATCAGGACTGGTCGCCATGTGCGTTCAGAGCAGAGAGTAAAAGGAGCAGYTTTCTGGGCACGATAGAATAGATTCAATGCATAATGTACAGACAGACAGGGGTATGGTAGGATGTGAGTTCATTGGAGGTAAACCTAGGCATTGAGTAATAATGAGAGAGATATTGTCTCTAGAGAKGTTTAAACCAGGTGATGTCACCGCATATGTGGGAGGTGAAACTAAATGGTAGGTTAAGGCATATTGAGCAGGGCTTGAGGCAATACAGTTAAATAAGACAATAATCACTAACCAGGACAGTAATGGACAAGGCATATTGATATTTGGGAGAGGCATGCGTAGCCAGGTGATCAATAGGGGTCCAGTGAGTGGTTGGGCTGGCTGGAGACACGGCGAATCAGAAAGCTAGCAGACCGGGGCTAGCAAGCTAGCAGACCGGGGCTAGCAAGCTAGCAGAAGGGCCTTAGAGGGATGTCTCGACAGAGGAAAGTCTGTTTTAGCCTCCGCGTGCGGTGACGTCGATAGACCAGTCGTGATGAATTAGTAGGGTTCTGAGTAGCAGAGGGGTCCAAGTCCAATTGGCAAAATAGGTATAGTGGCTGGACCTATACAGCTAACAGTCCAATATGCTCTAAACAGCTAGCGGGGCGCGGCTAGCGGATGGACATTCAGGGGACGTCGCGATATAGAGGCCAGTTGAGTACCCCCTCGAGCAGATTACGTTGTAGTCCAGTCGTGAGGAATCGGCGGGGTTCCATGCCCCGTACCGACAGTAGAAGGGGTCCGGGTATTGTAGCCCAGGAGTAGCTGCTGGGCCTCTTTAGCTAGRCGGGAGAGAGGGCCTAGCATGGGTTAGCTCCAGGCTAATTGGTGCTTGCTCCGGGACCAACGTTAGCCAGAAGTCACTCGGATAGCAGCTAGCTAGCTGCGATGATCCAGGTGAAAATGTCCAGATCTTGCAGTAGGAATCCTTGGATTGMGAGAGAAAATAGGTCCGGTATGCTCTGGTTTGAGTCGCGTTGTACAAACTGGAGCGCGCTTTCCGAGCTAATGGTTAGCTGATGACCGCTAGCAGTGGTTAGCTGACTACTAMCTAGTAGCTAGTGAGCGGGCTAGCTTCTGTTGGGGATTCTTGATTCGAGGTTAATAAAAATACTTTAAAACAGATCCGCACCACATTGGGTGAGGCGGGTTGCAGGAGAGTGTTTTGAAGTTGAGGTTTAGAAAAAAATAATTAAAGATATGCAAAGAAAGAAAAAAAAAAAGGTTATATACATGGGTCACGACAAGAAAAAGGACAAAAGACGTCTGACTGCTACGCCGTCTTGGATTTAAAAAAATAAATGATTTGACATAAATCAAGCTGTTTTATAGGCTTGTGTGACACTGTGACATATTTACACATTGGAAATGTTTCAACACTGGATTTATCTGATTCATAATTTCTCTAAGTGTACTCTAGTTGATAAACTAATACTATGTTTTTCCAGCTTGAAGTGTTATTCACCTGTACCTGTAGCTCACGGTCACATTTTGACAAGAAATCAAACTTCATGACTTTGCTGCCCTACCTTCACCTGAAATATATGTCAGAAAGTCATCAGAAAGATATGCCTACTTACTCATTATCACATCCATAAACGCTATCTGTAATWTACCATAAAATTGCCGGAAGACTGAGTCAGAGAGGGGGGGAGTGGTCTCCACTGCGTAATGTGGGTGCGTGAGCCTACGTTATCCAGCRATAACTCGAATACGAGGAATCACACAAGCCCGAAACACTCGCAGAAGAGGGACGTGCAAACAAAGTTGGTCAACGACAATTTAAGCTGCAGTAATATTTTCAAGTTTTGATGTATCTGGAATAGATTTTCAAACTGGTGGATCCCTGACTTCATTTTTCAAGTACTCTCCCTCACCAATAACATTGAAAAGGAGTGCTCAATGAATTTTAGTTCGACAAATACAAAGGTAAGATTTCAATTGCATTCCAATGGTAGAACTGATTGCTAAAACTCGGACGAGGAATGCATTGTTATATTGTTCCAAACATGCACACGTTTGTTTCGTGGGGATTTGAATGTTGGCAAAAAAAAACGTCTACAAACATTTCAGATCTGACAGTAAATGTTTTAAATGTGCACCCTGGCTGTCGTATATAGAGTCTAAGTTATAGTTTATTTGTGCATTCTTTACAATATTATCACTCCGTTTATTTTCGTCWGCAGGCTATTGCACTTTAATTCTTATTTTTACAGACACGTCTTTTCAACAACAATAAAATGAAGTATTCCATTGACACCCCGTTTACAATCTGAAGTACCCGATGATATGTCACAATCTCAGGTTCAATTCCCCTTATTGATGTCTTGAGAGTCTGAATGGTGATTTGCATCTGTAGAGACAGTGGTGCAATGCCATAGGGTTAAATAGAGATTGGGAGAAACTGTTCTGTTGAACAAATCAGAGTAATATTGCAATTAACTATCTATGCATATTACACTACATTGGTAATTTTACAGAATGATTTTATCATGCAATACAATAGTTGTCGTCTTTATTTATTAGCGCTCTGGAAAGATGTGTACACTGTGATGAGAGATTGACAGTTAGATGAGTTATGTAGTCTACACATGACAACTATTCAACTATAAAGCTCTCTGCACACTAGAGAATGTACACTTGCATGTAGCTAGATTCTAGATACTAGATTCATTTGAGCTAATGTAAACATCCATGTCTTTATTCCTGGCATTTGGCATACAATGTATTTGTATATATTAAGCCTGGGGGAAATGTATTTTTATTTATTTACTTACTTACTTACTTATCAGCTGCAGTGTCAAGTGTCATCTAATGATGCCTCTGTTCTTTTGTCCTGGCAGTGTTGCTGTGATCGACAGAGAGGAGGCACCATTGTTCTTTCTCAAGTGGACCGTCGTCCTCAGTCAGCTGCTCTTTCAATGTTGGATACCGTTGTGCTCCTTTAGCCAGGCTGAAATCCACCAGGTTGAGGACCTCCCTCATGGCGGCCTTTTTCTTCGGGCTGCTTCTCTTCGCGATGCAGCCCCCCCCTATCCCCTCCAGGCCCGCAGAGAGGGGTGACGGTGACCAGGGACCCCCTCCGTCCCCCACCGCCTCTTCCCCACTGGCCCTCAATGACACCGGGGCCACCGGCCACCCCAACGGAACCTTCAAGCAGTTGCCCCACATCATCATCATCGGCGTGAGGAAGGGCGGCACACGGGCGCTCATCGAGATGCTCAGCCTGCACAGCGCAGTAGCGGCGGCCGAGAACGAGGTGCATTTTTTTGACTGGGAGAGTCACTTCCAGAAGGGCATACCCTGGTATCTCAGCCAGATGCCCTTCGCCCTCCCTGACCAGCTGACTGTGGAGAAAACCCCTGCCTACTTCACCTCCAGCAAGGTGCCCGAACGCATCCACGACATGAACCCAGGCATCAAGCTGCTACTCATTCTCCGGGACCCAACRGAGCGGGTTCTGTCGGACTACACCCAGGTCTTCTACAACCGTCTGCAGAAGCACAAGCGCTACCAGCCCATCGAGTCGTTGCTTGTGAAGGACGGGGAGATCAACCTAGGATACAAAGCTCTCAACCGTAGCCTGTACCACCTGCACCTTCAGAACTGGCTGCGTTACTTCCCGCTAGAGAGCATCCATGTTGTGGACGGGGATAAGCTGATCAGGGACCCCTTCCCGGAGATGAAGAGAGTGGAGAGGTTCCTGAACCTAGAACCGCAGATAAATGCATCTAACTTCTACTTTAACAAGACTAAAGGGTTCTACTGCCTGAGGGACCATGGGCGKGAGCGTTGTTTACATGACTCTAAGGGCAGGGCGCACCCTCACGTGGCTCCCGCCATCCTCCACAAACTCTACCGATTCTTTCATGAACCCAATAGGAAGTTCTTTGAGCTGGTGGGCAGAACATTCAACTGGAACTGAGTTGTTATTCAGGCCGGTATTAACCACAGTTCTGATTCTCATGTTAAAGAGCTGATCCTGAAGCTGTACAGAGTATAAAAGGGAGATTTAAGCTAGATTTTGTATTATTTGAAACATGTGGCAGCGTTCTGACCAGCAACAATCAAGACAGACTTGGCACATCTGTTTTTTTGTCGATATCGTCATTCATTGCAAGTCGATACAAGTTTCTTTTGTCTTGTTGTTTTGGCTTCATCAATAACCAGGTGTCCTCACCTCTCTGTGTAGTGCATGGCAGACACATGCATTATTATTTAGCTCTAAATCACTTCAAAGCAATGGAGTGATCAATGATAAGGGCATTCAAAGGTTGATTTAAGTTAACGTGTCACATGCCATTTTTAAGGATTGCAAGTCTGCAACAACTCTTTTGAGCATCAATCTGAAGAACAATATGCTGGTCTATTTCCATTGATATGCTGTCATCAGTAGCACACATGTTATTTTTGCTAACAGTCATTATTCAGTGTTCTGAAGGGTCTATATGCTGCTACGCTATTATTATTATTTGTATTTTTTTTCAGGCACATTCATACTGAATAGATACATAGTTTAAGAAGCCATTGAGTAACAAAAGGTCGAATACGTATTATGGTCATTGCTATGTACACATGTACTACAGTATACTGTAAATAATATTATAATAGATTTTTTTCTAAAATGAAGGATTAACACAATAATAAAGATGTATTTTGCTATAATGTGTTTTTGGTCTTCCTCTGTATGTACACCTCGTATTTGATCCCACAAAGTTATTTAATTTTGAGGATATGAAGGGGGAAAAAAGCTTTACAGGCTGCTAATGTACACGTTCGGAGTCCGGTATGGGATGTTTCGTCATTTGTATTATTATGGTTAAAGGAGATGAACATGATGCCTAGATGAGATCTTTCCAATGATTTATAGCACTCCATTCCTATGGAGGACTGTTCCTACTGGGGAGAGCCAATATGGCTGACCGGTGGCTTCAAAGCCTCTCAAWGYCCAGTACATAGCATCAGAAATCCAGGGTTTATATACTACATTGGATCTTTAACAAACATTTCAGACTTGAAGTGCCTGCTTGGCCACCCTGCATATGTCTAAGCCAGTGTAGACAGAAGCCCTCTTTAACAGCTGTGGGAGACACTTCTGCTTTGTTAGTAGTGGGTGCTGAGGACCGAGTAGTGGGTGCTGAGGACAGATGCTAGTTGGTTGCTTCTTGCATTTATGTGAGATATCATGGTGACATTCAATGGCTGTACAGTATGCTGTCTGGTATATTTTTCATGTAAATGGTTGCAGGAGGATATTTGGTATAGAGAGAAAGGTATGTGTGTTATGAGTGCGTTCTAGCAGGAGGATACAGGAAAGGTAAGGTTAAGTCAAACCGTGTTTAATCAAAATAGAAGTTGTTTATGACAAAGGGTGTTTCCATACTATATTTTTTTTAACAATTATTTACTCATTCTAACCTTTTCTGGTGCTATTATGGGACTCTAGGTATTTGTATCAAGAAAAGTAGATCCACCAGTTCGCATTATGTTGAATTTAAAGACGCAAATATGTAACTTTTTGGGCGACCCAACCCAATTCACATAGAAATGTGAGTTAAAGKTCTATCATTCTCATTGAATGCAAGTATAAGAAACGGTAGATCTGTACTACGTGTGCTATGTGTATGCTTCCGGTTAAGTTTAATTTTCGGTTTTGGTACTTTCGGTTTTGTACAACAGCTTCAAAGAGCTACAAATATTTTTTTTTTTATATCTTTCTCAGTGGTTTAGATGGTACAATGGTTCTCTACACTATGCAATTTTTCCATCTAGAAAATGGCGGATTGATTTCTGCATATTGCACCTTTAATTCTGTGGTAGCCTAGTTCCACATAGAACCATAGAGCACCTCCAGGACTGCCCAGACAGGTTTCTAATCCTCTTAATCTCCTTAATGCAGACCAAAGCATTCTTACTACGTCTTTCAGTCTGTGGAGAGCAATGCTGGCTAAGTTCCTCTGAGGTCACATATGGTTTTGTGGTTATTGTTGAGTTATGCCATCAGCGGCCGTCATCGGAACATGTCGAAGCAGGTCACAGACATCAAGGAAGAGAGGTAGAGATAGATACAAAGCAAAGAGAGAGTGCCTGAAGATAGGGAGAGATGAAAATCCCTAGTAACATTATCACTATTTTTGAGCTCAAGGTTGCATTATGTTTTGAGTGACATTGCTTTTGGCTTTGATGGAAATGTTTCAGGCCTCCAYACAGCCTTCAAAGGGGACTCAACTGGGGAAAAACAAGGATACATTCCAACAGATGATCTTTCCTCTGTGACCTTTGTTGACCTTTCCAGGTCAAACAAGGACTCTCCTCCTTTCCTGTATGTATCCACTAACCTCTTCGCTGAGTCGGACTACTAAGTGGAAGGTGTCGTTGAGAGACGAGCAGCAGTGAAGCCAGCAGGAGACCATGAGAGAGAGTCTCTTGAGACAAGCTTGTTCACAGATACTACGAAAACCTACACCTACTAAGCTAAGTGCTCTCTCAAATGTTTTTTTTTGTCAAACTTGCCATTGAWACTACATCTCTGTGTTTAGAGAGGACACAACCTTTCTCTGACATGCTCCTAAAAGTCCACCTGTAGCCATACTGTAAGTCTACCCACACTTTATAGAATATTAACACAGCATCTATTAAGAGTTCATAAAAGCCTCATGAGTCCCAATCAGCTGTGGAGCTTATCAAATCAAAGGCTTACAGTCGTAMATATCCTTTTAACATCGCTAAATTAATTGGTCTTGGGTGAGGGCAAGCTGAGGGAGTGTTGGTGAACTGACTGAGTCTATACAAGTCAGACTAATGGACTGGCACTACTTCTAGTACACTCTCCCCCTGACACCACATTGCTGACCATGGAATATTCTGGATGACATCTACACACACACACACACTCTCCTGTCTCTCCCCTGCCAGTCCACTCTTGTTGTTTTTGAAGGGCTTGTTTCCTCTGAATTACAATCAGCCACTCATACTGTGAACTTTAAAGGGATGATGTGATCCAATGGAGCATGACCCCTTCTCTGGTTACCAGGGCTGCAGCCTTCTTTTAATTACAATAGATTGTTTGTCCACTCAATGTGTGAAGGACAGCAGAAATGTGAAGCACACACACCAACATTAACAGACTCTCTTTCTCTCTCTCTCTGGCACAGACACACACACACACACACACACACACACACACACACACACACACACACACACACACACACACACACACACACCAAGACACACATACATGAACACACACTTTCAGGGGTGACCCTGCTGGGACAGACCCCCCGACTAAATCAATGTGTAAATTCTTAGAAGGGAAGCTATGACTGAACTATTCAATGCCCTATTCTTTACAACTGAAACAATGCATTCCTTAGAGGAAGAATGAACATAACAGAGGAATGTTCAAGCTATGTTCCCTACATGCCTTGTATCTGTGGATGAAGGCTCACTGAACATTCAATTCTCTGTTTGTATTTCAAGACAAAAGTATACATTTAAAAGTAAATTGTCACAATTCCTCTCTGGAGAACAAACAAGAGTGAATAGAGACATTTCTGTTTCATCTTGAAAAGCATTGACCACTCAGCAACACCATTTGCAGTGAGCCATATTCAAGTGACATTCACCAACAAAGATGAAGGAGCGTCTCTTAGAAAAGGTGACCTTGGGGCCTCCCGAGTGGCGCAGCGGTCTAAGGCACTGCAGTGCTTGAGGCGTCACTACAAATCCGTGTTTGATCCCGGACTGTGTCGCAGCCGGCCTCGACCGGGAGACCAATGATGCGACGCATCATTGGTCCAGCGTCGTCTGGGTTAGGGGAGGGTTTGGCCGGCCGGGATGTCCTTGTCCCATTGCGCTCTTAGTGACTCCTGTGGCGGGCCGAGCGCATGGACGCTGACACTGTAGCCAGTTGTACAGTGTTTCCTCCGACACATTGGTGGCTGTCTTCCGGGTTAAGCGAGCAGTGTGTCAAYAAGCAGTGCCACTTGGCAGGGTCGTGTTTCAGAGGACGCATGGCTCTCGATCTTCGCCTCTCCCTAGTCCGTACGGGAGTTGCAGCGATGGGACCTGACTGTAACTACCAATTGGATATCACGAAATTGGGGAGAAACAGGMGTAAACATTTTTTAAATAATAATAAATATATAAAGGTGACCTTGAGATGAGGACAGGGTGGCCCAATAAAAAGGGTTAAGAAGCCTCTCAGTCTTTCTGTTGTCTTTACGGTCATTCATTATAAATGTCCTAAGTTGTTCGATGAATACTGGATATCTCTTCTAAATGAGCAGCTTTGATGAAAGCTATTTTGGCATGAGACGGGTGATCAAATCAATCGAATGACCTGAATTAAGTACAGCTTAGGGCTGGCTCCAAGTAATTTCCCTCCTGACAGAGGTCATACAAATCATCAATTTCCCGCCACGTTTTTTACATTTCCRGTGACTATTTCACAGGTCACCCCCAAAGCCAATTCCTCCTTCGTCCGCCTTTCCTTCCAGTTTTCTGCTGCCAATGACTGGAACAAACTGCAAAAATCTCTGAAGCTGGAGACTCATATCTCCCTCACTAGCTTTAAGCACCAGCTGTCAGAGCAGCTCACAGATCACTGCACCTGTACATAGCTCATCTGTAAATAGCACATCCAACTACCTCATCCCCATACTGTTATTTATTTGAATTATTTAGCTCCTTTGCACCCCAGTATCTCTACTTGCACACTCATCTTCTGCACATCCATCACTCCAGTGTTTAATTGCTATATTGTAATTATTTTGCCACTGTGGCCTATTTATTGCCTTACCTCCCTTGTCCTACCTCATTTGCACACATTGTATATAGCCTTTTTGTGTTGTATTATTGACTGTYTGTTTGTTTATTCCATGTGTAACTCTGTGTTGTTGTTTGTGTCGCACTGCTTTGCTTTATCTTGGCCAGGTCGGAGTTGTAAATGAGAACTTGTTCTCAACTGGCCTACCTGGTTAAATAAAGGTGAAATAAATAAAATAAAATATCTTTGAGCATTTTAATTTCCTAACTTGTCATCACAACAAATAAGGGATCAATTAAACTGAAATGTGGTTGTGCCTTCTGTGTGCTGCCTTTTCCCTTTACGAACTGATGAGACATTAATGGATGTACTGAGTGGTAAAGCAGGGCTATGCAGCTCGTGATGATGTATGTATTTGCAGTCGTTCCTTCATATTTGACACATCCAGTGCACAGTGCAATCCAGTCATTGCAATGCTGTGTTATCAGTCATTCCCTGGCATGGCATTCCCTGACAGAGGCATAAGCCCTGGTGGCCAAGGATAAGTCCCGCTGCTACCAGACACCTCTGCCTGTGTAGAGAATGACTGGGCCCACAGATAGCCCCGGCTCCCTCTCCAGGGAACGTGTGTGTGTGTGTGTGTGTGTGTGTGTGTGTGTGTGTGTGTGTGTGTGTGTGTGTGTGTGTGTGTGTGTGTGTG
>NC_036846.1:18125059-18132666 GCF_002910315.2 Salvelinus sp. IW2-2015 | reverse complement strand
GTGTGTTCATTTCATAGGAATTGGCAGGGAATAATCTGTTTAAGCGTTAGGGTCTGACTTAAGACTGATATGGCTTAAAATGAAAAACATTCCCCCAAGTGTGTTAGACTAACAGAAATACAGAAATGAGCTCCACTGAAGGGAATGCAACTTTACATTAATAGCGAAATGCTCCTATTTGCTGGACATTATGAGAGAGTGTATTTGGACATTGGCCAATTCTCGTGTTTCATTACATTTACAACTCTGTTGAAGAAAGCTTGGTTCTATTGTCCAAGAAACCATGTGGATTAAAGACACTGGCAGCACTCCAACGTGTTGCATCTGGTTCCCATCAAAGATAACTGACAAATGATCAAATAGGAAACTAGTATGATGTGAAATCATTCATGCACAGTATTAAAAATAAAAACACAGTTCAAAAGTCAGTTTTTTTCATTGTCTTTATTTGACAGTGTAGAGTTGCACCTGATTGAAACCATGTGTTGTTCTGACRCCTGAACAGCGCTGTTATGGTCCTGAAAACATGCGCTGGATGAGACAGCTCCGCTCCAGGTGGATGAGAAATGCTAGGCAACATTTTGGAGTGTTACAGAGGGTTTCTTTCAGCAGCTAATGGCATACAGGCAGTATTTTCTCCACCCAGATAACATCTTTTCACTTATCTCTGTTCTCTCTGATCTCTACAATGTGAAAAGGGAGCATATTTGGTCAGTTGTGGACACTGAGCCACAGAGTTTCAGAGGTGTATTCCATTTTAAGTTAAGGATTTGAAAAATTGTTTCAGTTGATTTACAAACTGTGCCAATCATTACACTCTGCATATAAACACYTTCTTATTTATTTAGCAAATGCATATTCCCCCAATGTATAGTGGSGGCAGGTAGCCTAGTGGTTAGAGCGTTGGACTTGTAACCGAAAGGTTTCAAGATTGAATCCCCGAGCTGACAAGGTAAAAATCTGTTGTTCTGCCTCTGAACAAGGCAGTTAARCCACTGTTCCTAGGCTGTCATTTAAAATAAGAAATTGTTCTTAACTGACTTGCCAAGGTAAATAAAATGTGCAATTTTGTCACAACACAATGCCACAGATATCTCAAGTTTTGAGGGAGCGTGCAATTGGCATGCTGACTGCAAGAATGTCCACCAGAGCTGTTTRCAGAGAATTGAATGTTCAAATCTCTACCACAGGCAGCCTCCAATGTCGTTTTAGAGAATTTGGCAGTATGTCCAACCGGCCTCACACCTTCAGACCATGTGTAACCATGCCAGCCCAGGACCTCCACATCGGCTTCTTCACCTGTGGGATCGTCTGAGACCAGCCACCTGGACAGCTGATGAAACTGTGGGTTTGCACAAGCAAAGAATTTATGCAAAAACTGTCAGAAACAATCTCAGGGAAGCTCATCTGCYRYCTCGTCATCCTRACCAGGGTCTTGACCTGACTGCAGTTCGGCGTCGTAACCAACTTCAGTYYGCAAATGCTCACCTTCGATGGCCACTGGCACGCTGGAGAAGTGTGTACTGGGCAGATGGCAGACAGCGTGTATGGATTTGTGTGGGCGTGCGGTTTGCTGATGTCAACGTTGTGAACAGAGTGCCCCATGGTGGGGTTATGGTATGGGTAGGCACAAGCTACGGACAACAAACACAATGCACTTRATCGATGACAATTTGAATGCACAAAGATACCATGACGAGATCCTGAGGCCCATTGTTGTGCCATTCATCAGCCTCCATCACCTCATGTTTCAGCATGATAATGCACGGKCACATGTCACAAGGATCTGTATACAGTCTCTGGAAGCTGAAAATGTCCCAGTTCTTCCATGGTCTGCATACGCACCAGACTTGTCACCCATTGAGCAACTTTGGAATGCTCTGGATCGACTTGTACGGCAGCGTGTTCCAGTTCCCGCCAATATCAAGCAACTTTGCACAGCCATTGAAGAGGAGTGGGACAACATTCAACAGGCCACAATCAACAGCCTGATCAACTCTATACGAAGGAGATACAATATGTCATGCRGCATGAGGCAAATGGTGGTCACACCAGATACTGACTGGTTTTCTGATCCACMCCCCTACATTTTTTTTAGGGTATTTGTGACCAACAGATGCATATCATGTCATGTGAAATCCATATAGGGCCWATTTAAAACMTCTTATGGCTGCAATCCCGGTAACGGGATGATATGACAACAGCCAGTGAAAGTGCAGGGCGCCAAATTCAAAACAACAGAAATCTCATAATTAAAATTCCTCAGACATACATGTTTCGTATACCATTTTAAAGGTAATCTTGTTGTTAATCGCACCAAAGTGTCAAATTTCAAATATGCTTTTCAGCGAAAGCACTACAAACGATTATGTTAGGTCACACCAAACCACAATAAGCACAGCCATTTTTCCAGCGAAAGATAGCAGTCACAAAATGCAGAAATATAGCTAAAATGAATCACTAACCTTTGACGATCTTCATCAGATGATACTCATAGGACTTCATGTTACACAATACATGCATGTTTTGTTTGATAAAGTTCATATTTATATTTAAAAAATCGGAGTTTACATTGGCGCGTTACATTCACTAGTTCCAAAAACATCCAGTGATAGTGCATAGCCACATCGTTTCAACAGAAATACTCATCATAAATGTAGATGATAATACAAGTTATACACATGGAATTATAGATATACCTCTCCTTAATGCAACCGCTGTCAGATTTTTTAAAAACTTGAAAAAGCAAACCATGCAATAATCTGAGACGGAGCTCAGAACAAGAGTCAAATTAGCCGCCATGTTGGAGTCAACCGAAACCAGAAATTACATGATAAATGTTTCCTTACCTTTGATAAACTTCATCAGAATGCACTCCCAGGAATCCKAGGTCCACAATAAATGCTTGATTTGTTCGATAATGTCCGTTATTTATCTCCAATTAGCTACTTTGGTTAGCGCGTTTGGTAAACAATTCCAAAGTCACAAAGCGCGTTCACTAAAACGTGACGAAATGTCCAAAAGTTCCGTAACAGTCAGTAGAAACATGTCAAACGATGTATTGAATCAATCTTTACAATGTTTTTAACATACATCTTYAATAACGTTCCAACCGGAGAATTACATTGACTTCAGTTGAGCGATGGAACGGAGCTGCCTCTCACGTGAACGCGCGGGGTGAATGCATGGTCACCTCATGGCAGTGGTTACTCATTCCTGTCTCCTTTGGCCCCCCTTCACAGCAGAGTGATCAGACAAAGTTATATTGACTGTTGATATCTAGTGGAAGCGGTAGGAAGTGAAAACTCATCCATATCTCGCTGTAATTTCAATGGGAGCTTGGTTGAAAATTTACCAGCCTCAGAAAAAATCCAAACAGGAAGTGGAACTTCTCAGGCCATATGAGTTCTGTTATACTCACAGACATAATTCAAACAGTTTTAGAAACTTCAGAGTGTTTTCTATCCAATACTCATAATAATATGCATATATTAGCAACTATGACTGAGGAGCAGGCCGTTTACTCTGGGCACCTCTGTGCACCTTTCATCCAAGCTACTCAATACTGCCCCTGCAGCCATAAGAAGTTAATTGATTTCAATGGACTGATTTCCTTATATGAACTGTACCTCAGTAAAATCTTTGAAATTGTTGCATGTTGCGTTTATATTTTTGTTCCGTGTATACAGTGCATTCGAAAAGTACTCAGAACCCTTGACTTTTTCCACATGTTGTTACGTTACAGCCTTATTCTAAAATGTATTAAATAAAAAACACACCTCATCAATCAGCATTCAAAACCGCATAATGACAAACTGAAAACAGGTTTTCAGAAATTTTTGCAAATGTATTAAAAACAAAGAACAGAAATATCTTATTTACATAAGTAAATAAGTATTCAGTACATAAGTATTCAGACTCTTTGCTATGAGACTCGAAATTGAGCTCAGATGCATCCTGTTTCCATTGATCATTCTTGAGATGTTTCTACAACTTGATTGGAGACCYCCTTCGGTAAATTCAATTGATTGGACATGATTTGGACAGGCACACACCTGTCTATATAAGGTCCACAGTTGACAGTACATGTCAGAGCAAAAAGCAAGCCATGAGTTCGAAGGAATTGTCCGTAGAGCGCCGAAACAGGATTGTGTTGAGGCACAGATCTGGGGAAGGTTACCAAAACTTTTTTGCGGCATTGAATGTCCTCAAAAACACAGTGGCCTCTATCCTTAAATGGAAGAAGTTTGGAACCACCACGACTCTTCCTAAGCTGGCCGCCCGGCCAAACTGTCAATCGGGGAGAAGGGCCTTGGTCGGAGGTGACCAAGAACCTTAATATTCACTCTGACATTCCTCTGTGGAGATGGGAGAACCTTCCAGAAGGACAACCATCTCTACAGCACTCCACCTGGAGTTTGCCAAAAGGAACCTAAATACTCTCAGACCATGAGAAACAAGATTCTCTGGTCTGATGAAACCAAGATTGAACTCTTTGGCCTGAATGCCAAGCGTCAAGTCTGGAGGAAACCTGGCACCATCTCTACGGTGAAGCATGGTTGTGATAACATCATGCTATGGGGATGTTTATCAGCGGCAGGGACTGTGAGACTAGTCAGGATCGAGGGAAAGATGAACGGAGCAAAGTACAGAGAGATTCTTGATGAAAACCTGTTCCAGAGCGCTCAGGACCTCAGCGCTCAACAACCCTAAGCACACAACTAACACAACTCAGGAGTGGCTRCGGGACAAGTCTCTGAAGGTCCTTGAGTGGCCCAGCCAGAGCCTGGACTTGAACCCAATCTAACATATCTGGAGAGACCTGAAAATAGCTACTCAGTGACTCTCCTCATCCAACCTGAATGAGCTTGAGAGGGTCTGCAGAGAAGAATGGGAGAAACTCCCCAAATACAGGTGTGCACGCTTGTAGCGTCATACCAAGAAGACTCGAGGTTGTAATCGCTGCCAAAGGTGCTTCAACAAAGTACTTAGAAAAGGGTCTGACCACTACTATGGACCTTGAGAAATTGTAATTCATGGTTCAATGTTTGTTTTCATGAGCACGTCACTCAAGAATTTAATCTCCTCAAATGTCAAATAAAGAAAATGGAAAACAGGTGATGATGGCTGCCTGTTATTGGTGAGCTGAGCTCTAAATTGTATCCCATCACTGTATCTAAGGAGAAAAGTCTAATTTAAGGATCCTTGAATAAAAATAGGAAAATCAATCCATTGGCTACATTGACCAAATCCTTTCACCCATGAATCCTGAAAACCAATGACCTGTGATGGTGATGTAAAGCATCCCACTTGGGCTGTGGTAATGCAATCTTTTGAATAATTGACCCATTACAATTTGGAGATGGCAGACTTTATTTTTCACTGCTTCCTGCATTTCTTATTGTGTTTATCTCTCCGTTCTTGGTCAGAAACCCCATTCCAGAAAGTATCATTTACATTTTGACGTATAAATACAACTCATGATCAGTAATCGTCATGGTTTTAATTTGAATCTTGTGTACATCTTTAATCTTGTGTTTTTGTTAAATTTCCAGCTTAAAATGGTTAGACACACAGATGCTTATGCGTTTCTGAGAGAGCTGTGACAACTGAACAAAGCGGATACAACATTCAAAGCCCATGMCTATTTGGAAATCTTACAAATGCTTTGCGGACTACAGCATAGAGATGCTTTTGTATGTTATTATACGTTTTTATTGCAATCAGATGTTATTCTACAGCAACTTTTACTGCGATATGTTTGTAGTTATCTCATGGGTGTCACATGGTTTCATTAGTGTTCCCCCTGTTATGATGACTCCAGCCAAACGTAGCACATTTGACATGATATTTGAGAATTGTGAGTAGTGACACCCATTGTTACAGCCATCTGGATATATTAAAAACAAAGTGAGAATAGGAAATACACATGAGCACCACAATGCCTATTCAACCATGCACTACCAAGGTTTTCCATCACACAGCTTTGACCTTCTACAGTAGCTATGTTGGTATTGTTCTCAAACAGCCTCTTAGAGGAGGTGCTTCCATAATAATGTGATTTGTACCACAAGGTGAAGTATTYGATTCTTCACACACCACAGTAAGACATTATCCCATTACGCTACCTTTTCAAGATTTGTTTTATTAGATTAATGCACTTTTTGCTTTATTGAGTTGTCTTGTCTTGTAGTAATGTGGTGCATGCTTGTATTTCTTTAAACCTTTATTTCAGCAATACATGTCATGAAAAGAAATGGTCAGTAGTTGCCCAACATAACAACAGGTTGTGGTGTGTTGGACACAGTAGCTCAGATAAATAGAGCCTGTCTGCATTCCTGATTTCTGTGACTGTGTAATATTGAATTAAGCTCAGAACCATTTCTATTTTCCAACATGGTCCTGTTTTATCAATTGCTGTGCTGATCAATGGACAGTTCATTACCTCTGTCAAAATAACGTGTAGCTTAAAGTTGTTTGTACTTGTATTTAGTTTTGCAATAAAGACGGTGARGCAACAATAATACACATTTACAATAGGCCTATAAATAGCACACATGTCCTGATTTACAAATGGCAGTATAAATATGAAAATAGGTGGGAGTACTCACAGATTTGGAACAGAACATGCATGTTAAGTATTGATAGTGTGCGAGGTACCCTGTGTACTGCGTGCATTTTAAGGCATAGGACCCGGGGGGGCGGGGGGGGGGGGGGGGGGGGGGGTTAATATGGCCATTATACCATGGCTAAGGGCTGTTTGGATACAGGCTTAGCATGGTATATTGGCATATACACAAACCCCTGAAGTGTCTTATTGCTTTATAACTGGTTGCAATGTATTAGAGCAGTAAAATAAATATTTTGGTCATACGCGTGGTATAGCAGTTTGATATACTACTGTGTCAGCCAATAGCATTCAGGGCTCGAACACCTGGTTTTATAATTGCATTTATTACGTGGCTCTTAAAGAGGCTTTGGGGTCTAATGAGTGGTCGGCAGTGACAGTGAGTGTGTGGTGGTGTGTACTATGTTGTGCGTCTGTGCTAGAACGGAAGGAGAGACCAGTTCTCAGACCTCTCGAAGGAAGAAAGAAGGTCGTTGCCTCATACCATGAAGCTGCCACGCATCACTACGGTATGCAAGCCGGGACAAGTGCTTGTATGGCAGAGTGGTGAGTTGAGGAATGCGGCCTGTACTGTTATGGCTGGTGAATGAGACCAAAGCGACGTAATAGAACAGGAGTCTTTATTCGCAGTATCAACAAACATGATTTCTCGCTGGGTATTCAAGGTAAAGCTCAAAACAGGAACTGAAATCTCATTCGTGAGTGAGAGAGAGACTGGAGACGCGACAAGACTGGGTGTTCAGGAAGGGCAGGCGGATAGCTGACGATAGACTGCTCACAGCATCTGAGAAGGCAGATACGACAGGGGCGGAACAAAGGACCAGGAAGCAACATCAATCAAGAATAGGAGGAAGAAGGGAAACGAGGAGAAATAGGGATCCTAATCAGAGGCAAAATAGGGGAAGGTGTGGAAGAGTAATGGGTGTTAGGGGAGAATGAGAAACAGCTGGGAGCAGGAAGGAGATGAGAGAGAGAGCGG
>NC_036846.1:18121484-18125034 GCF_002910315.2 Salvelinus sp. IW2-2015 | reverse complement strand
ATAAGCGTTGTGTGTAAAAACTATACACTAAAGAGAATGGTCAAAATGTATACTCCAAGAGGCAAACCCAGGACCTTTAGTTCCAAAGGCAGTGACACCATCCATTATGCTACGAACCTTGTTATAAACACCTCAACTTGACATTATTTAAATACAGTCTGGTCTATTTAACTGGACAGTCTGGTGCTGACAGGAAGCTTTCGTTGCACAGTGTTTTTGTTGTTCATTCACTCAGTACTGATTGAACATATATTTCTCTTGCTTGGTTAAAAATAAATTGTCTAAAACAGTTGATGAATTGAAAACAGTCTCATTTATACAGTTGGGACATTTATAGAGTGAGCGCTAACCAAGTTACTGTAGCAAGCATGGCATTTTCTTTTGACAGAGCACAGGTTCGGTTACACTAGCAAGCAATGATGTTTTAACTGTTTTAACACGTGTGCACTCGCACAAAGTGATACTGATGTGGATGGCAAATTTAGAATTTTGGTCACACACTGAAAAGTAACTTGACACTGTATTGATCAGTCAMTGCAAATTCCGATGCTAATGACAAGAAGACAATTGCATTGAGAGGGGAGGGAGCGTACTGAATTAATACATAAGGTAAGGTCTGTAACGTTAGCTAACGTTAAATTGRTTTGGATGGTCGAAAAGCAAAGTGTCTGGCTGGTGTGCTAGCTAGCTAACCTTTTCTTATCAAAGCAATTTTATCAGCTACAGATTATGTTGTGAGAGGCATGGCTGATGTTGGTCGAGGCTAGCTAGATAGCAGCTGTTATCTTAAAAGCTGAAATCTGGTTACACATGTAACATCAACAAGCAAGCCAATTGGACTGTATGGAGTAGCTAACGTTAGATGAGTAATGCCCATTGCATGATGTATTATAAATTAGCAGCGTGGCAGTTTCCCAAAGTAGCTATGGTAGCTATGCTTTGTGGAAGAAGGTGGGATACARACTACCGGTCAAAAGTTTTAGAACACCTACTCATTCAAGGGATAAACAGATATGTTATATTTGAGATTATTCAAATAGCCACCATTTGCCTTGATGACTGCTTTGCACACTTGGCATTCTCTCAACCAGCTTCATGAGGTAGTCACCTGGAATGCATTTCAATTAACAGGTGTGCCTTCTTAAAAGTTAATTTGTGGAATTTCTTTCCTTCTTAWAACCTCTCCCTAATATCAATATGCCTTGTCCATTACTGTCGTGGTTAGTGATTACTGTCTTATTTCACTGTAGAGCCTATAAAGCCCTGCTCAAAATGCCTTAACCAACCATGTTGTTCCACCTCCCACATATGCAATGACATCACCTGGTTTAAACYTCTCTAGAGACTATATCTCTCTCTTCATCACTCAATGCCGTTGCAATAATTTTGGCAGATAATTTTAGAAAGAGAGGGTTCAGATTGTCTAGCCTGGCTGATTTGTAGGGGTCCAGATTTTGCAGCTCTTTCAGAACATCAGCTATCTGGATTTGGGTGAAGGAGAAGTGGGGGAGGTTTGGGCGAGCTGCTGTGGGGAGCGCAGGGCTGTTGATCGGTAAGTAGCAGTGAAAGCATGCCACCGTAGAAAAATGCTTATTGAAATTCTCAATTATTGTGGATTTATCGTAGTGACATGTTTCCTAGCCTCCATGCATGAGCTGGGAGGAGATTCCTCTTATCTCCAGACTTTACAGTGTACCAAACTTTTTAGTTTGTGCCAGGATGCAAATGTTCTGTTGGAAAAAGCTAAGCCTTAGCTTTCCTAATGCCTGTGTATATTATCCTAACTTTCCTTAAAAAGTTGCATATCACGGGGCTATCGATGCTAAGCACTATGCCACAGATGTTTTTTGCGTCAAGGCAGACAGGTCGAGTGAACCAAGTGCTATATCTATTCCTAGTTCTAAAAAATTATTAATGGAGCATGCTTAATTTAAGATGTGAGGAAGGCACTTTTAAAGAATAATCAGGCATCCTCTACTACGAGAGAATGTCCATCCCAGATACCCCCGCCAGTCAATAGAAAAGCCCTGTTCGCAGAATCTTTAGACGTTATACATGTGAATAGTTGTCCGTACTTGACCCACTGACCCATCTATATGGAGCCCGCACACATGACGCAATGATCGCTGAGATCTTGGTTGAAAACAGCAGAGGTGTATTTGGATGGCGAGTTAGTTAGGATGATATCTATGAGGGTGCCCGTGTTTACGGATTTTGGGTTGTACCTGGTAGGTTCATTGATCATTTGTGTGAGATTGAGGGCATCAAGCTTAGATTGTGKGATGSCCGGGGTGTTAAGCATGTCCCAGTTTAYGTCACCTAGCAGCACGAGCTCAGAAGATAGATGGAGGGCAATCATTTCACATATGGTGCCCAGGGCACAGCTGAGTGCAGAGGGTGGTCTTTCTGTTTTTTTTGGTACAGACCTGGATAGTAAGATAGAACTCTGCAGGCTTCTAATGTTAACATGCATGAAACCAATGCTTTTACGGTTACAGAAGTCAACAAATGAGAGCACCTGGGGAGTAGGAGTGGAGCTAGGCACTGCAGATCCTGGATTAACCTCTACATCACCAGAGGAACAGAGGAGAAGTAGGATAAGGGTACGGCTAAAGTCTATAAAAACTGGCCGTCTAGCACGTTCGAAACAGGGAGTAAAGGGAGCAGGTTTCTGGGCATAATAGCATAGATTCAAGGCATAATGTACAGACAAAGGTATGGTAGGAAGAGAGTACATTGGAGGTAAACCTCCCTATTACTAGCCTGTTCAACCTCTCTTTCGTATCGTCTGAGATTCCCATAGATTGGAAAGCTGCCGGGTTATCCCCCTCTTCAAAGGGGGAGACACTCTAGACCCAAACTGCTACAGACGTATATCTATTCTACCRTGTTAAGTTAACAAACAGATTACCGACCATTTCGAATCTCACCGTACCTTCTCCGCTATGCAATCTGGTTTCAGAGCTGGTCATGGGTGCACCTCAGCCAGGCTCAAGGTCCTAAACAATATCATAACCGCCATCGATAAGAGACATTACTGTGCAGCCGTATTCAGCGACCTGGCTAAGGCTTTCGAATCTGTCAATCACAACATTCTTATTGGCACTTTACCTAGCAGAGACTTGTAGATGACCTGGAGCCAGTGGGGTTTGGCGACAGTATTGAACGAGGGCCAGCTAACGAATCACACTGGTCGCAGTGGGGTAGTATACTGGGCTTTGTGACTAAACACAGATGGCACCCCTGTGATAGACTTGCATCCAATTTGTTGAGTAGAGAGTTGGAGGCCATTTTGTAAATGACATCCGCCGAAGTCGAGATCGTAGGATGGTCAGTTTACACGGAGGGTATGTTTGGCAGCATGATGTGAAGGATGCTTTGTTCGAAATAAGGAAGCCGATTCTAGATTTAATTTATGGATTGGAGATGGTTTAATGTGCAGTCTGAAGGAGAGTTTACAGTCTAACCAAACACCTAGGTAATTGTAGTTGTCCACAAATAATTCAAGTCAGAACATCCAGAGTAAGTGATGCTGGAACGGGCGGGCAGG
>NC_036846.1:18117661-18120845 GCF_002910315.2 Salvelinus sp. IW2-2015 | reverse complement strand
CCCGCCTTATCTCAGCTCACTGGTCACCATAGCAGCACCCACCGTAGCACGCGCTCCACCAGGTAAATCTCACTGGTCACTCCCAATGCCAATTCTTCCTTTGGCTGCCTCTCCTCCCAGTTCTCTGCTGCCAATGACTGGAACGAACTGCAAAAATCTCTGATGTTGGAGACTCTTACCTCCCTCACTAGCTTTAAGCACCAGCTGTCAGAGCAGCTCACAGATCACTGCACATGTACATAGCTCATCTGTAAATAGCCRATCCAATCTACCTCATCACCATACTGTATTTATTTATTTATCTTGCTCCTTTGCACCCCAGTATCTCAACTTGCACATTCATCTTCTGCTCATCCTACCATTCCAGTTTTTAATTGCTACATTGTAATTACTTTGCCACCATGGCCTATTTATTGCCTTACCTCTCTTATCCTACGTCATTTGCACATGCTGTATATAGATTTTTCTACTGTATTATTGATTGTATGTTTGTTTATTCCATGTGTTGTTGTATGTGTCAAACTTCTTTGCTTTGTCTTGGCCAGGTCGCAGTTGCAAACGAGAACTTGTTCTCAACTAGCCTACCTGGTTAAATAAAGGTGAAATATATATTTTTTGGATTTCAGGATTTCAATTTTCGCCTAAAATGACATACCCAAATCTAACTGCCTGTAGCTCAGGCCCTGAAGCAAGGATATGCATATTCTTGGTGCCATTTGAAAGGAAACACTTTGAAGTTTGTGGAAATGTGAAAGGAATGTAGGAGAATATAACACAATAGATCTGGTAAAAGATAATACAAAGAAGAAACCAACCGTTCTTTTGTATTTTTTTGTACAATCTTTCAAAATGTTGTATCAAGTCTGCCCAAATGTGCATAATTTGTTTATTAATAACTTTTCATGTTCAAAATTGTGCACTCTCCTCAAGCAATAGCATGGTATTCTTTCACTGTAATACCTACTGTAAATTGGACAGTGCAGTTAGATTAACAAGAATGTAAGCTTTCTGCCAATATCAGATATGTCTATGTACTGGGAAATGTTCTTGTTACTTACAACCTCATGCAAATCGCATTAGCCTACATTAGCTCAACCATCCCATGGAAGGGACACCGATCCCGAAGAAGTTTTAATGCGTTTGAGCCAATCAGTTGTGTAGTGATACTGTCTGTGAGTATAACAGAACTCATATGGCAGGCAAAAACCTGAGAAGTTCCACTTCCTGTTTGGATTTTTTCTGAGGCTGGTAGATTTCAACCAAGCTCCCATTGACATTACAGCGAGATATGCATGAGTTTTCACTTCCTACGGCTTCCACTAGATGTCAACAGTCAATATAACTTTGTCTGATCACTCTGCTTTGAAGGGGGGAAAGGAGACAGGAATGAGTAACCACTGCCATGAGGTGACCACGCTTTGACCGCGCGCGTTCACGTGAGAGGCATCTTCGGTCCGTCGCTCAACTGAAGTCATGTAATTCTCCGGTTGGAACGTTATTCAAGATGTATGTTAAAAACATTGTAAAGATTGATTCAATACATCGTTTGACTATGTTCTACTGACTGTTACGGAACTTTTGGACATTTCGTCACGTTTTAGTGAACGCGCTTTGTGACTTTGGAATTGTTTACCAAACGCGCTAACCAAAGTAGCTAATTGGAGATAAATAACGGACATTATCGAACAAATCAAGCATTTATTGTGGACTTGGAATTCCTGGGAGTGCATTCTGATGAAGTTTATCAAAGGTAAGAAACATTTATCATGTAATTTCTGGTTTCTGTTGACTCCAACATGGCGGCTAATTTGACTCTTGTTCTGAGCTCCGTCTCAGATTATTGCATGGTTTGCTTTTTCAAGTTTTAAAAAAATCTGACAGCGGTTGCATTAAGGAGAGGTATATCTATAATTCCATGTGTATAACTTGTATTATCATCTACATTTATGATGACCCTCTGTAGTGCCTTGTGGTCAGAGGCGAGCAATTGCCGTACCAGGCAGTGATGCAACCAGTCAGGATGCTCTCGATGTTGCAGCTGTATAACCTTTTGAGGATCTCAGGACCCATGCCAAATCTTTTTTGTTTCCTGAGGGGGAATAGGCTTTGTCGTGCCCTCTTCATGACTGTCTTGGTGTTTGGACCATTCTAGTTTGTTGTTGATGTAGACACCAAGGAACTTGAAGCTCTCAACCTGCTCCACTACAGCCCCGTCAATGAGAATGGGGGCGTGCTCGGTCCTCCTTTTCCTGTAGTCCACAATCATCTCCTTAGTCTTGGTTACGTTGAGGGATAGGTTGTTATTCTGGCACCACCCGGCCAGGGCTCTGACCTCCTCCCTATAGGCTGTCTCGTCATTGTCGGTGATCAGGCCTACCACTGTTGTGTGTCTGCAAACTTAATGATGGTTGGAGTCGTGCCTGGCCATGCATTTGTGGGTGAACAGGGAGTACAAGAGGGGACTGAGCACGCACCCCTGGGAGCTCCAGTGTTGAGGTAGATGTGTTGCTACCTACCCTCACCACCTGGGGGTAGCCCATCAGGAAGTCCAGGATCCAGTTGCAGAAGGAGGTGTTTAGTCCCAGGATCCTTAGCTTAGTGATGCACTTTGGGGTACTATGGTATTGAATGCTGAGCTGTAGTCAATGAATAGCATTCTCACATAAGTGTTCCTTTTGTCCAGGTGGGAAAGGGCAGTTTGAAGTGCAATAGAGATTGCATCATCTGTGGATCTGTTGGGGCGGTACGCAAATTGGAGTGGGTCTAGGGTTTCTGGGATAATGGTGTTGATGTGAGCCATTACCAACCTTTCAAAGCACTTCATGGCTACAGACGTGAGTGCTACGGGTCTGTAGTCATTTAGGCAGGTTGCCTTCGTGTTCTTGGGCACAGGGACTATGGTGGTCTGCTTGAAACATGTTGGTATTACAGACCCAATCAGGGACATATTGAAAATGTCAGTGAAGGCACCTGGCAGTTGGTCAGCACATGCCCGGAGCACACGTCCTGGTAATCCGTCTGGCCTTGCAGCCTTGTGTATGTTGATCTTGATCTGTTTAAAGGTCTTACCCACGTCGGCTTCGGAGCGTGATCACACAGTCATCCGGAACAGCTGATGCTCTCATGCATGCCTCAGTGTTGCATGACTCGAAGCAAGCATAGAATGATTTAGCTCGTCTTGTAG
>NC_036846.1:18081082-18110967 GCF_002910315.2 Salvelinus sp. IW2-2015 | reverse complement strand
TGACAAGGTAGGCGGTGGTATACCAGAAGATAGCCCTATTTGGTAAATCCAGTAGGCTCGTGTCACTGGGCAGCTCGCAACTGTGCTTCCCTTTGTAGTCTGTAATAGTTTGCAAGCCCTGCCACATAAGACGAGCATCGGAGCCGGTGTAGTATGATTCAATCTTAGCCCTCTATTGATTTTTTGCCTGTTTGATGTTTTGTCTAAGGGCATWGCAGGATTTCTTGTAAGCTTCCGGGTTAGAGTCCCGCACCTTGAAAGTGGCAGCTCTACCCTTTAGCTCAGTGCGAATATTGCCTGTAATCCATAGCTTCTGGTTGGGGTATGTACGTACAGTTACTTATTGATGAAGCCAGTGACTGATGTGGTGTACTCCTCGATGCCATTGGAAGAATCCCGGAACATGTTCCAGTCTGTGATAGCAAAACAGCATGGAGAAGGAGGTGTTATGGTGTGGAGGTGCTTTGCTGGTGACACTGTCTGTGATTTATTTAGAATTCAAGGCACACTTAACCAGCATGGCTAGCACAGCATTCTGCAGCGATACGCCATCCCATCTGGTTTGGGTTTAGGTGGACTATCATTTGTTTTTCAACAGGACAATGACCCAACACACCTCCAGGCTGTGTAAGGACTATTTGACCAAGAAGGAGAGTGATGGAATGCAGCATCAGATGACCTGGCCTCCACAATCCCCCGACCTCAACCCAATTGAGATGGTTTGGGATGAGTCGGACYGAAAAGGAAAAGTAGCCAAGTGCTCAGCATATGCAGGAACTCCTTCAAGACTGTTGGAAAATCATTCCAGGTGAAGCTGGTTGAGAGAATGCCAAGAATGTGCAAAGCTGTCATCAAGGCAAAGGGTAGCTATTTTAATAATATWAAATATTAAATATATTTTGATTTGTTTAACATTTTTTGGTTACTACATGATTCCATATGTGTTATTTCATAGTTTTGATGTCTRCACTATTATTCTACAATGTATAACATTGTAAAAATAAAGAAAAACCCTTGAATGAGTAGGTGTTTCACTCATGTTTGACTGGTAGTGTAGCTAGCTAAGTTATTTTCAACGTTGATTTGCTACTGGCTAGCTAGTTGGCTAGCTAACTGGCTATAGCAGGAAAAGATGTTCGCTAGCTTATTTGTTTGTTTACACAGATGACTTCAGCCTTATATTTTTTTAAACATCCTTYGCAAAATAAAGCTAGCTAYCTTTCCTCGCTTGTTGGTTAGCTACCTGTCACCATCATTACGCGCATCTGCACTCATTGGACTCACCTGGACTCCTTCACATTGTTTATTGCCCCTTCTATATCTGTCTGTTCCTCAGTTTTGTTCACCGTGTCAGAATTATTGTCGTTATGTCGTTTTGTTCTCCCTGTCCAGACGCTTTCTGTGTTTTGTTTGATGTTCATTTTCCATTTAATGTTCACTCCCTGTACTTGCTTCTCGTCTCCAGCGCCGGTCCTTACAGAATACTGACACCACTATTTGAAGCATCAGGGAATTCTTGTTTATTGTTTTTGGTGGTGACGTCGGGTCCGGGTGCCGCAGCCGATGGAACCGGGGGTGCCTCAGCTGGCTCATCTGGCTTCCACGCCTTAGCTGGCTCGAGAGGTTTCCTTGCCTCGGTTGGATCGGCAGGCTCCCATCCCATGTCATGCCTCAGCCGGCCCATCAGGCTCCCCACCTCAGCCGGCTCGTCGGGCTTCTATGTGTCAGCCGGCTAGTCCAGCGCCCATGCCTCGGCCGGCCCATCAGGCTCGCCCAGGTGGGACGCCGAGTGGCNAGCCGGCTCGTCGGGCTTCTATGTGTCAGCCGGCTAGTCCAGCGCCCATGCCTCGGCCGGCCCATCAGGCTCGCCCAGGTGGGACGCCGAGTGGCACCCCTAGAGGGGGGGGTACTGTCACGCCTGCTCCCGCTTCCGCACTCTGGCTCTCGAGGGCGCCAAGCTGCCCTTCATTACGCACACCTGTCACCAACAACATGAAGGAGTCCAGGTGAGTCTGCGCTCGTTGGACTCACCTGGACTCCTTCATGTTGTTGATTGCACCCTCTATATCTGTCTGTTCCTCAGTTTTGTTCCCCATATCAGCATTATTGTCGTTATGTCGTTTTGTTCTCCCTGTCCAGATGCTGTCCGTGTTTTGTTTGTAGTCCATTTTCCATTTAATGTTCGCTTCCTGTACTTGCTTCTCATCTCCAGCGTTGGTCCTTACACCAACGTTAGTTCTCATCTGACTGATCTTATTCTGTCTGTGATATAATGTTACATTAGCTAGTTAGTTAACGTTACAGCTGCTGGATAGCTAGCTACCTAACGTTAGCTAATCAAAACAGAACCACATTCAGCTCACTAATAACAACCAAACCATTTTTCATGTTGGACAATTATCTATATGCATTTATTGATTAACCTCAGCTTGAGTAGCAACATATACAGTAGCTATCTATTGTAGCCTAGGTTTGTCCTCAACCACTTCTTATTATGGCTGTCTGCTGCCTGGCTAGTGCAGGCGGCGAGTGTCACGACTCCCACCGAAGGTGGCTCCCCTTCCTGTTCGGGTGGCGCTCGGCGGTCGTCGTCGCCGGCCTATTAGCTGCCACTGATCCTTTCCCCCCCCCCTTGTCTGTTTATTAGTTGCACCTGTGTTCAGTTAGGTTTATTGGTTGGGCTTTATTTACCAGCCGGCCCGCCTACTGGTTGTGCGGGATTATTTTCAGTATAAGTTAGTACTCGACTGTAAGTCACGGTTGTTCGTGTATGGTGTGTTTTGCTGAACTGTTTAGTTCCCCCTGTTTGGGGCATTTGTTTGAGTTGGCGTCATCTTCACCGGTGTGGTGTAATAAATATATCGCTACCCTGAACTCGCTGCTTGCTGCGCCTGACTTCTTCCTCCAATACACCCCGGACGTTACAGCGAGTTGTTTGTGTTTCCGAGATGCTGAGCGACCGAGTTGCTGGCCTGGTTTGGTAGAACTCTGAGATTTGTCTGGGAAAAAATGTTAGCATTGTCAGAAATGCTACAAAAATCATTGCACATCATTGTTTCTTGATGCTTGGAAATGTGCACGTGAGAGCGATGAATTATAAATTCCAAAACAACTGTTGCATCTACAAACTTGTAGATTTACAAAATGTAAATCTGGCATTTTTTAAATCCAATGGTAACTTTATGGATGCTATAAACCAATAATAAACCTCTCTGCCAATAAAAGCTACTTTTCCATTTTCTTGCTTGAGAAATCGTTTTTTGCTAAATTGCCATTTTTGTCTATTTTAGTGGAAATCTATTACAGTAAAGTACTTKATTGTTACCCAGAAATGATTTGATATTAATATACAAATGGCTGTATTTGGCCTTTAAGGCTTGAATTGGAGCTGGGAATGGTTTGGGGTCTGTGAGGTAAAAAAATAAGTGTACTTTAGTTTGTGTGAAGACAAAGTAATGTAATTGTGATTAGGTTTACAAGAATGTTAATGCTAAAAGATTTACAAAAACCTGTCAGCATGTTCTGTATATTACTAGTCTATTAATATTCTAGCCCAACTTCAAACCTGGTTTCTCTCTGTAAGTTCAAAGTGAAATGATCAATATACAAGGAGTCTTGGCTCAAGGCTACAGCTCTGACAGATCCAATCTGAAAACCCTGAAGTGTTTCAGAACACTATTTGGCACATTTGTCGACATTTTCTATCGCTCTGACTCTTTTCTCCCAACAAGTACAACTTTAAGCATTAAAAGTCCCCTAGAGAGAGACGAGCACTGAAAAGAAAGAGTGCAGACATTGATCTGATTTTGTAACATTATGCAGTTCACAACAGGTCAATGGAATTCCATTAGTTTTTCTCCTCAGTCAATATCCTTCAATCTCAAGAGTGTCTGTGGAATAAGAGAGTTTCCTCCAATGGGGTGCTATCTTCAGCCAACCTACAAACTGGCTTTAGGTCAAAAGTTTGTCCAGAGCTCGGAGCTCTGCCAGCTAAAACCGTATCACTCCAGCACAGCGCTGAATCGCTAAATCAAGCATCGTGAGAGGCCCATGCCCAAGTCTGTCAGAGGTTAGTGTGGAAAAATGTAATTGCTTTAGCCTTTTTTTAAAGAGCATTTCAGTGAAGCATAGTTTAGACATCCTATCTTGGATTGTACATCCAATATGTACTGTACATTCTATAGCCCAGAGTACAAGAAATAGCCACAAAATGTCCTTGTGCTTAACTTGTTTGAGACATTAAGATATGATCTCGAGTTGCATTGTGTTCTTGGCATTGTTTCAAAAGAAAAATACAGGAATGTTAAATTTTATTTGAATAACCATAAGGACCAATGTTGAATGATACACTATATTTTCACTTCAAATGGGTGGATTCGGCTATTTCATCCACACCCGTTGCTGACAGGTGTATAAAATCAAGGACACCGCCATGCAATCTCCATAGACAAACATTGTAAGTAGAATGGACTTACTGAAGAGCTCAGTGACTTTCATGGTCATCATAGGATGACCTTTCCAAAAAGTAATTTTGTCAAATTTCTGCCCTGCTAGAGCTGCCCCGGTCAACAGCGCCATAACTGTTAGTTGGGAGCTTCATGAAACGGGTTTCCATGGCCGAGCAGCCGCACACAAGCCTAAGATCCCCATGCGCAATGCCAAGCATCGGCTAGAGTGGTGTAAAGCTTGCCGCCATTGTTCGCTGGAGTAATGAATCACGCTTCACCATCTGGCAGTCTGATGGATGAATCTGGGTATGGCACATGCCAGGAGAACGCTACATGCCTGAGTGCATAATGCCAACTGCAAATTTTGGTAGAGGAGGAATAATGGTCTTGGGCTGTTTTTCACAGTTCTAGCCAGGCCCCTTAGATCCAGTGAAGGGAAATCTTAACGCTACAACATACAATGACATTTTAGATGATTCTGCGCTTCCAACTTAGTGGCAACAGTTTGGGGAAGGCTCTTTGGCATTCAGGCCAAGGAGTTAAATCTTGGTTTCATCTACCATAAAGGCCTGATTGGTGGAGTGTTGCATAGATGGTTGACCTTCTGGAAGGTTCTCCCATCTCCACAGAGGAGAACTCTAAAGCTCTGTCAGAGTGACAATTAGGTTCTTGGTCACCTCCCTTCTCCCCCAATTGTTCTAGGAAGAGTCTTGGTGGTTTCAAACTTCTTCATTTTACAATTATTATTTTTTTTACCTTTATTTAACTAGGCAACTCAGTTAAGAACAAACTCTTATTTTTAATGACAGCCTAGGAACAGGGGGGTAACTGCCTTGTTCAGGGGCAGAACAACAGATTTTTACCTTGTCAGCTCGGGGATTTGATCTTTCAACCTTTCGGTTACAAGTCCAACGCTCTAACCACTAGGCTACCTGCCTCCCCATGATGGAGGCCACATTGAAAATGTTYGGGACCTTCAATGCTGCAGACATTTTTTGGTACCCTTCCCAAGATCTGTGCCTCGACACAATCCTGTCTCGGCGCTCTACAGACAATTRCTTCGACCTCATTGATGAGGAAWTTTTTTTGTTTAATACATTTTAGAATAAGGCTGTAACATAACAAAATGCTGAAAAAGTCAAGGGGTCTGAATACTTTACGAATGCACTGTACATAGTCATTGAACACATTATATTTACATACTGTCTATTGTTCTGAAATCGCTTCTTTAGTTAGTAACAGATAAGATTAGCATTGCTGTAACATTACTCTGTTGAAGTGTAATTTATTCTTGACATACTGTAGCTCATCCTATATAACAACTGCTGTACACACTGTACCTTTTCCTACTTCTATTCTGTCTGTAACACCATGTTTACAGTATATATATTTCTTAATCTCTTGTTTCTTATTTTTTTGTTTCTTTTTTGTCTTGGTATTATTTGTGTAATAGTGTTGTACTATTYAAAATGTACTGTACTGCTGGAGCTAGGAACAAAAGCATGTAGCTGCACCTGCTTTAACATCTGCTACTCTGTGTACGCGAAAAATAAACTTTGATGTGATTTATATCATAGAGAAACCATTTGACAGAAAACTGAAAGGAGGGTAAGTAGATTGTTTGCTCAGTATTTGTTTCTGCTGTTACTGGGCTGACCCTGATAAGAACTAGGGTCTCCACCCTAGCTAGTGTTATCTTACTGCACAGAGGGCTTATGTCATTGGACACTCCCAAAGCTTCGTCATCTGGTATAATAGGCGGGGCTATGGAAACATCAACATTATACATTCTCATTGCAATTTCAAACCTCCCTTTTACAGATGGTCAGAGTCTACCTCTTTTACGACCATGGATTGCAGGCTATTCTGTTTGCTGTCTCTGTTTGATGTTAAACATCTAATCAGCACTGTGGAAATATGAGGGGTGAGCGTTCCACGAAAAGAGTGCCTTTTGCATCCCTTTGATATTTTAAGGAGGAATTGTGCACCAATATTGCATTTTTTAAGGGAATAGGGTTTATTTAATTAAGTGCCTTTTAATATAGAACACGTGGAGAATTCAATAAATCTGATTTTCTTTATATGAATAAAGACTTGTTAAAGTGCCAAAATTCAACAGGATTGTTTATTTRGTTGCTTTGACAAAGTCATTTCTGAAGATTATTATTTATTAAATGTGATTAATGATTAATTTACGTCTGTCTGTCCCTCATTTTKAGGTCAACCCTGTTACTTGAACTGAACTCACATTTTTATATGATGAAACTATTCCTTTTTAAGTATTTTTTRCCAAAAGAAACATTGAACATCCAATAGTCAAATCATAGTGTCAAAGCAGGTGAGCTAGTTCTACTTTTTTTGGCCATTTTCTGGTGTTTTGTGGTGAAYAACTGAGCGGGTCGAGCATAACAGTTCAACCCTGTAACCCATAGATAGACAAGCTAGAAAGTTTTAACAATTGCATTTTTTTGGTGAAGCTTGTATTCAATTGCCACTCCCTGTTGCACACAACAAGCTTTTGTTCCCCCTGTCACAAGGGGATTGATGGCTGATTTAAAATTAAAACATCAACTCTGTTGTGGTTAACCCTGTTACTTTATTTGGCACTTAATAGACACTTACAATAGTAAATGTTTTATTTAATCTCTTGATTAAACACGTGTTGTCACACACACCCCTCCAGATTGTCTCCACCCCCCTCCAGGTGTCACCCATCTTCCCCATTATCCCCTGTGTATTTATACCTGTGTTCTCTGTTTGTCTGTTGCCAGTTCATCTTGTTTGTTCGCGTCAACCAGTGTTTTGTGTCTCAGCTCCTGCTTTTTCCAGTCTCTCTTTTCTCGCAATCCTGCTTTTGTCACTTTCCTGTCCTGACTCCGAGCCCGACTGCCTGACCTCTCTGCCTGCCCCTGACACTGAGCCTGCCTGCCGACCTGTACCTTTGCCTATCTTGACCTGTCTATCACCTGCCCATGTTGAATTATTAAACTATTGTTTATTCGATGTGGTCTGCATCTAGGTCTTACCTTCATACCCGATATGTGTTTTTATGAAGATTAACATTTGCTCTTTWTGACAGAATGTTAAAATTATGTGAAATCAAAAYTTGTTTTTGACTAAGATACACTGAATTGGTGGAACAACCCATGAGTATTCTCATAAATMTTCACTTTTATTTGACACCTACTGCACACAAGAACAGATTTTTTTWAATTTGCAGATCAAAATATTTCACTTTGAATCCATTACTTAAACAGAATTTACTTATTGAATTGTACACACAATATTAATTTCCTACCATCATATGCATGATTCACTGACAGTATGTAAATCCAAGTCCAACTTTCTACTTTCTTACTTCCAGTTTGTAAATTGCTCTTGCTCTCACAGTTCTAGAGTATAAAGAGACTATTTTACATATTACCTTGGCAACTGAGTCTTTTATCATTAGTGTAATGAACAGAATTTCCTTAATAATAGTGTCACTCTATCCTCAACGTTTCGTATGTAAATCTGGCTCCTCCCTGCATTGACAAAGTTAGGGTCTCAGAAAGAGCGATTTTGTTTGCAACTCACACACATACCCTCATATTAACAAAACAGACCCACATATTAATATATTAACATATTCACTCAAACATACCAACATATTAACAAAACATACCCAATATTAATATATTAACATATTAACTCAAACATACCCCCATATTAATATATTAACATATTAACTCAAACACACCCCCATATTAACTCACAAACATACCCACATATTAACATACTTAGCTGCTAGGAAGAAGTACCATACAATACCTTCAGAAAGTATTCATACCCCTTGACTTTTTTGCGTTACAGCCTGAATTCAAAATGAATGAAACATTCTTTTTTTTTCACTTATCTACACGCAATACCTCATAATGACAAAGTGAAAACATGTTTTTAGACATTTTTGCAAATGTATTGAAAAWGAAATACAGAAGTATCTTATTTACGTAAGTATTCACACCCCTGAGTTAATACTTTGTAGAAGCACCTTTGTTAGCGATTACAGTCTTTCTGGGTAAGTTTCTAAGAGCTTTCCACACCTGGATTGTGGAACATTTCAATTGAATCCATTTTAAATTCAGGCTGTAACACAACGAAATGCAGATAAAGTCAAGGGGTGTGAATARTTTCTGAAGGCATTCTTAACGTCTTCGCTGTCTACATTTTATCAAAAGTTGCCTTTTACTTTTATTGTATTGTTATTTCAGTATAGCTTATTGTATAATACCAATAACTTTAATTTTATTGAATTAGAATTAGATTTACAGTATACAGTTGTACTACGTAAAAGATGCTTTTTACAACCCACCACCACTCCTCTACAAAGGAAGTTGGCTATAGTCAACAGCAGCAATCTGGTTGAGAACTACCACTGTGTTAGTGTGTTAGCGGGAGTCTATAAACTTCACTTTTAGAAGTTGGAAATGGAGTTAATCTTGCTCAACTYTAACTCTCTGCTGTCATATTGATTTATTGGTTTTTGCACCTCTAAAAGAAACTTCGAGAAGAACACCTGGTTACAGTATGTCTGCAATCAATCTGATGTGAGTGAAACAGTTTGTTGGAAAATAGTATATTTTTTAATCTTACCATTTCTTGGCAGTGAAATGCTTGATCCATAACCTCATTGCACTTTTATTACCTATACATCTCTTAATTTGTCAATAACCTTCCCTTACCCCTGCAATTATTGTTTAGACTGCACAGTTACGTCAATTGTTTATATGGAAGAGCATAGTATAATTAAGCAATTAGGCCCGGGGGGGTGTCTTATATTGGCCCTTATAAACTGGATGGTTTGAGCCCTGAATGCTGATTGGTTAACAGCGGTGGTATATCAGACCATATAACACAGGTATGACAAAACATTTTTTTCTAACTGCTGTAATTACATTGGTAACCAGTTTATAATAGCAATAAGTTACCTCGGGGGCTTGTGATATATGGCTAATATACCACGGCTAAGGCCTGTGTCCCTTAGCCTTGGTATATTGGCCATATACCACACCCCCCTTGGCCTTATTGCATAAAAATATACCATGGCTAAGGGCTGTTCTTAGGCACGACATAAGGCGGATTGCCTGGATACAGCACTTTGCCGTGGTATATTGCCCAAACTACCTGGTACATAATTTGCAACATAACAATACCGACACTGCAATTACATCATTGGCATAATGTTGCTATATATACTGTAAATTGTGACCAATGTTTTGAATAGTTAAATGAAGGTCAAATTAAAAATAGACATGATCTTGCAAGGGTCAAGAACTTCAGTAAACTCTAACCAGTCTCCAGTGTCTCATTGTAGAAYTGCTGAGAAAGGAGCTCGCTCTACATGGGTCTCCATGTCTTCTGGTGTCTATTGTATAGCTTCACTAAATGATTAGAAGTGGAACTCCAGCCCTGTTGTTGTGTGATAGCAGTCCCTGGGCTCCGGGGCAGCATTAGCTGCTGTCTGGTCTGTGAGAACTGGGTGAGGGGGAGTCACAGAGTGACTTAATGTCTGTCCACTTCTATTCCCCTCTTAATTTCACACACTGTTGAGTCGGCCCAGTGACTGACTGCTTATGAAGGGCTTGGTTTTTCACCAACACTGCAGGCGCTGGTGCTAGGGTGTTAAGTCCTCCTAGCTGCTTCATTTCACTGTGTATGATCTCTACCCTGCCACTTAATTAATAATCTGATGTGTGACCCGTTCTCAGTCATTCTTATTTAATAATCTGATGTGTGACCCGTTCTCAGTCATCCTTATTTAATCATCTGATGTGTGACCCGTTCTCAGTCATCCTTATTTAATAATCTGATGTGTGACCCATTCTCAGTCATCCATTTATCTTTCCTTGTTCATGCGACCATGTGTGCGTGTCCGCCTGCCGCTGTGTGTGTGTCACTGCAATGTCTGCGAAAGAGCATATTTCCCAATTTCCCTGGAAGTGTGTGTGTGTTCATGTGAGAGAGAAAGAAAGATACAGAGAGTTTCCAGCAACTCTCTAAAAGGCTCTTAGCACCTCATCGTCCCACGTGTGCTCAGCCTTCCAATCAATAGTCCTCCACTATTCCATTACGTATTTAGTCTCACACACTTTTCTGTTTTCAGACAGAAAACATTGGTCACCTCGCTCAAAAGAAATAATAGAGTTTTGCCTTGATTTCCCACCAAAGTGGGAGATTTGATAACCCTATGAGAATGTTACTAACAGACTCCGTGATTATCCTGAGTGCATGACTGTTCCAGCAGTCGACACTCTACATCGCTGCCTTGCCAAAGTCAAAATTGTTTGGCTCGACACAAACACAACAAAGGACTTTAAGTCCTCCTAGCTGCTTCATTTCACTGTGTATGATCTCTACCCCGCCACTTAATTAATGATCTATTGTGTGACCCATTCTCACTCATCCTGTATTTCAATAATCTTGAATGTGTGACCGATTCTCAGTGATCCTTATTAATAATCGAGATGGCTCCTGTGACCCGTTCTCAGTCATCCGTGGATTGATCTCTTACCAGACCACTTAATTATAATAACTGATGTGTGACCCGTTTCAGTCATCTTATTTATATGATCGGTGTGACCGTTCTCAGTCATCCTTATTTAATATCTGATGTGGTGACCCTTCTCAGTCATCCTTATTTAATAATCGATGTGTGACCCGTTTTCAGTCATCCTTATTTAATCATCTGATGTGTGACCCTTCCAGTCATCCTTATTTAATAATCGATGTGTGACCGTTCTCAGTCATCCTTATTTAATCTAATCTGATGTGTGACCCGTTCTCAGTCATCCTTATTTAATAATCGGATGTGTGACCCGTTTTCAGTATCCTTATTTAATCATCTGATGTGTGACCCGTTCTCAGTCATCCTTATTTAATAATCGGATGTGTGACCCGTTCAGTCATCCTTAATTAATAATCTGATGTGTGACCCATTCTCAGTCATCCTTATTTAATAATCGGATGTGTGACCCGTTTTCAGTCATCCTTATTTAATAATCTGATGTGTGACCCTTTCAGTCATCCTTATTTAATAATCGGATGTGTGACCGATTCTCAGTGATCCTTATTTATTAATTTGATGTGTGAACCGATTCTCAGTCATTCTTAAATTAATAATCTGATGTGTGACCCTTCTCAGTCATCCTTAATTATTAATTTGATGTGTGACCCGTTCGCAGCCATTCTTATTTAATATCGATGTGTGAGCCATCTCTAAGTCATCCATTTATCTTCCTTGTTCATGTGACCATGTCTGCGTGTCCGCCTTCCGCTGTGTGTGTGTGTCACTGCAATGTCTGCGAAAGAGCATATTCTCACGATTTCCCTGGATAGTGATGTGTTTGTGTGTGTTTGTTCATGTGAGAGAGAAAGAAAGATACAGAGAGTATTCAGCAACTCTCTAAAAGGCTCTTAGCACCTCATCTCGTCCCACGTGTGCTCAGCCTTCCAATCAATAGTCCTCCACTCATATTCCATTACGTATTTAGTCTCACACACTTTTCTGTTTTCAGACAGAAAAAACATGGTCACCTCGCTCAAAAGAAATAAATAGAGTTTTTTGCCTTGATTTCCCACCAAAGTGGGAGATTTGATAACCCTATGAGAATGTTACTAACAGACTCCGTGATTATCCTGAGTCATGACCTTGTAGCCGATCGTCAAGTCGACCAGATCTCTTACATAGCTCGACCTACTTGCCTTGCCAACAGTCAGAGATTGTTTGGGACTCGGACAACATCAACAAAAGAACTTGGCCAACGAGAGAGAGAACGCAGAATGGCACTCGAGCTACTTTACATTATCATGCGATGATTGGCATTTCCTTCTCAGATCCGGCAGGGTGTTGTTTGTTTGTATTACCTGTTGGGAAAATCCACCCAGAACCATACAGGGAAGAGAACCATACGGTGATGCATTAGGAACATTCACRCCATTGCAGATAGCATAGTAAATCAAATTGTCTGTGCATGGAACAGCACAGTGGATTGAAACACCACTTTTTCTAGGTCATAGTAATAAATAAGGTAAATCACAGTGTTGTAATAAGGTTTCTGTCACTATTTCCTTGGAAGAGAAGCCCTTATCAGGATCGAAAACACCGTAGCCATTTTGTTTGCAGGGTATAAATAACATTACGCTGGTCATGTAACCAGATAAGCTGTTTTATAAAAATATGAACTGCCTTCACAGGTTCTGACAAGTGGCTGGTATTCCATCAAAATAATTTGGTTTAGATAGAGACAGAAGGAAATTTATATTTTTTGCACTCTGAGATATGAGGAGGAAGTAGTGTTGGGAGTTTTCCCTGATGATACTGAGAAAATGTCAAGGTCATGATGATGTTGAATGGTAAAATGAACGTGTTCTCCCATCAGAAGGATCTCCAGTTTATTCAGTTGAATATTTTTGGTGTAAATGTGACTTCACGGTGTGCAAATACCCATATATTTAACCAAAGCGTAAGTGGGAGCATATTGGAATGCAAAGCTGTGTGTGTGCACGTGTGTATGCATGTGTGTGCGTGTGTGCATGTTTCTTTCTGTCCCCTCAGGCAGCATGACCCCTGTGTTTGTGTTCTCCTTCTCCCAGTGATAAACCACACTGTTACAGGCCCAGCCTCCTGTGAGGGGAGAAGCTCCTTGCAATCGGCTTCTTTAACAGGAGGGAAAGCAGTGTCTGCCCCCGTGATTTGTTATTCAGTGAACCGCGTCGCCAGAGAAATGGATTTACTTCGTGTGCCCTTCGCAGAGGAATTAAGGTCCGCGCCAACCTCGGAGATGCCATTTGCGACACGGGGCGCGATTGTTAATACTCCACTGAGAGAAAAGCGGGCGGATAAAAATTCATACCTATTTGGAATTCCAGTGGTACTGTGATGGGGAGTGGAGATGAAAGGCAGGGGTCTCTGGATTAAGAAAGCASAGGGAGTTAGGGAGAGCTCTGTTAAAGTCTTCGCTTTTCTCCTTTCAAAGATTCACATTTTTACCATTCCGTAGTTTAGCAGTGCTTCTACTTCTGCTGTGTGTTAGAACTGAATGTAACCAGACCAGASTCAGACTGTAAAGCAGGGGTCTCCCCCCAACTAGAGCAGGTATCTCCAACTCTGGTCTTGGACAGCTACTGGAGACCATCAATAGTTGATGATTTGAAACAGGTGTGTTAGTTCTGGCATAGCCTCTTGTGACATATGAATTGAATAGCTGCCGTGGGTGCACACAAGATTTGGTTGTTGAGGCTAAGATTAGTGCCGGGATGGAATAAAAAGCCTGCCCAGTAACTCTCCAGGACAAGAGTCGGAGATCCATGCTGTAGAGTGTCTATATGAGCTGTGACTCAATGTAAATATTGAACCGTTATAAAAGGGGAGGTGTTGTTGCAGTAACCATAGAAACAGAATTACTAGAATGGACATTCCCATTCAAGTCAATGTTCTGTGATAGGTGGAGGCGTATTTAGGGAAGACAAGCAGGATGTTCGACATTCCAATAATTATATTTTTGTGGTGGTAACCTTTGACCTTTTGAATGAGTGAGGRCTCAAGAATATGATCATAGATACATCCAATAATCATTGAAGCACGGGATGAGGCAATATGTATTATGACATGTACTGGAACGAAATGGCAATATCATTTAATGGTTCCTTCAACATAAGCGTGTTCACTGTATGTTTTTCAAATGCATTAAATTTGATGTAATAATTTCACAGTTCTGCTCCGAGAGGATTCAAATTGAAAGGATAATGTTATGCTTGAAAACGCTCACTATCTGTATAGCCTCAAAACCCATCCTTCTCTCACATACCATGTTGTACATCTCAGTAAAATGACATGGTATTTTCAGACATGCAACAACAAGCAAGAGAAATGAAGAGCGTTTAATTTGTCCATTGTAGGTCTATGAAACCATGTACATTTTCAGGATCAAGGAAGTTGGAAAAAAGTGTAGCTTTGTGTATCAAATGTAGTGTACCATTTATAGCTTTTGTGATGCCGCCATGTTGTATCTATAAGTCTCAAACTTTAACAGTTGACTTGTATAGAAGTATAGAAGGTGGCTACATTTGGAATATTGAGTGYGATAGTAGTTATTTGGGTAAGAGTTGAAGTTTGTAATGATCCGCGTTAAAAACAGGGCAGGATTATGAAGAATTAGACTTCCGCGCAGGGCGGCAAATTGATGAGGGCGGCATTTTCCGAGCTAAACTGACCAAGATGCACCTCCAACAGCACATAACACCTCACATTATTCTGCCTAAAAACAATGATAACTTCTCTCACCCATTGGGATATGGGCTATTTAGGTGAGCACTGATGCCTCGACATTATAAGCAGTTCTGCAGGGGCGCTAAATATTTAGCTTATCCATGTCCAGTTGCCACGKGCCTCCACCAATGATCCGTCAAAGTCATCTAACATAAATAATGAATCCTATAGGCCTACAATAGAAAGAGTAGTAGCCTTCAGTYTGTGTTTTTTCTGTAGCCATTCAGACTGGAGACCAAATTTATGATAATGTAATGAGACAGACAGTTTTTACATCATGCACTTGTCTCTGATCAAATAGCCTAAATCAGGGTTCCCCAACTGGCGGCCCGCCAAATTATTTGCAATTATTGTTTCGGCCCCCATACCATCCGTTTAATTGATGATCTCTGGCCTAAATGGAATCCTATCAAATAAAAATGCACTTCAATGGAAATATGACTTAGCATGTTAACTAACACCATATCATAAAAACAGGACAGGTCAAAATGACATGGACAATATGGAATGAAAWTAGGTTACCRACGACTGGTTTCCGGGAGTTTCACTCTGTGCTAAATTGTCATGATAATCAGTGATCTCAAGTTTGRATTTGTACATTTTGGACGAGCAGATCATACCGAAGACGATAATATTTCTGCATTTCCCGCTGTATAAACACATTGATTCTCATTGCAAATAGGGTTAAGATAACTCCTGATAAACGTGGGTAGCTGATATTCAGGTCTTAAATAGCCAAATTGATTAGTCTTAAGCCTTTGTCAGGAATCACAACTAATAAAGCCAATGCAAATGCATGTTTTACAAACGGTACCACATTGATGGGCATTCATAAAATTGCTTGGTTTGCTGACATTATACARTATACCAGTTTTGCAGTGATTTTTTGTCTTGCCTAGGGTGGCAGAGCATCCAAGACTGGGCTTAGTTCAAAGTATTTATATTCTTTGGTTTTAGACATATCCATCTAAACTTTGTGGTTGAGTTGTGCCACAGGAGACTACAGAGAAAAGGGAAAATACAACAAAACATTTCCATTGTGAAATCACAATAGTGCTCCAAATACCTTGTTCAAAGTTGACAAAACTGTCGGTAAGGGCACAAAAGTTCAAACTTATTTTCCAGTTTAGTGTGTGTGTTTTGTGTGTGTGTGTGTGTGTGTGTGTGTGTGTGTGTGTGTGTGGGTGTGTGTGTGTGTGTGGTGTGTGTGTGTTGTGTGTGTGTGTGTGTGTGTGTGTGTGTGTGTGTGGTGTGTATTTGCCCCATCTAATGGTGCTCACCACAAGCCATTCTCTTCATCACAATTTACTCTGAACACCACAATTCAAAGAAGGCCTCATCCTGGCTTAACAAAACCTCACAACAGCCTGGTTCAAATAGGACATTCTTAACGTTTGTCTATATGACTTTGGAGGCTTACGGTCAGGGTTCTATGTAATTCAACTGTAATAGGGTGAATTGTGGGAGTTGAATTGTTTTCTCATCKTGTTGAGACAGACAAAGCCTGGGGAGGAAGACACACATGTGCCTGTAGCTTCCTAAAATCCATAAGCCCTAAATTGACCCACTATGGCATWTTTTTTTTCTACAAGAGCTTTATGTCATTATCACCCTGTGTTGTCCACCTTWATAATGTTCGATTTTAGCTTTGTACCAAACTTCAACAAATATCCTTTTGTATGGTAGCTCAAGGCTTCAGCCTCAGAATTCTGATGGAATGCTTTGGAATGTTTGGAACAGACATATCAGTAGGATAAGTATGTCTACTACGACCACATCTAAATATTTATGTCTGTCAAAATGTTGCCAAAATAAGACTTTCCCCTTTTATGACAAGGAAAACTGAAGGAATAGTGACTTGTAAATGAACACCACCCAGTGGTAGTAGGGAGTAGTGAACCAAKGCGAGATCAAACAATGCCACTGTCCAAGCTTCTTTCAAGATACCGCATCTCATTASAGTGATGAAGTTGAGTGAGTCTGCTCAGCCTAACCCCTCTCTCTCACTATTCAGCCTACAATCATGGAGAAGGACTTCAGATATGATCACAGCTTACAGTACATTTCTGTGATAGGTGGACTGGCAGATATATTTAGTGTGCCCATAGGAGTAAAGCAGGAAATAAATGCAGGAAGTTTAGCGTTCAGATTGCCGTGGTTGAGGGGCTTTGGCGCTTCTAGTTATTCTATTTCTATGGTGTTACATGATTTAACAGGATCCTGAAATATACCTGTCAGAGGATGTTCTCTGGCCAGATCTGATAGAATACATCTTAAGAGGCACTTCCAGCCCAGGTGTCTGTGCCCTACAAACGTTCCAGGGCATACTGCCAACCGTGACTTTCTTTGAGACTTCATTTATCACTGTTAAGTCAATATGTAATTTCACAAATTATTATTGTAATACACTGTACATCCCACAAATGGCTACCCTCCATCTTATGCCTGTTGAATTAAAAGCACATTCCTAACCATTCATTTATATTCTCTAATACCCTCTCCTTCTTAGAGGTGTACATACTACAGTACACTAAATAGGGCCACCCATAATGAAACCATTGATTATGTGGATTGAATGGTTGTCCTGCTCTCAGACACTGAGTGGTGATGAAAGAAGTTCTCCCTGCTGAAGATAATGTGGATGGATTGGGACCAGAGTGATGCAGTGGTACTTATACTGGATGCTAAAGCAGAGTCTGAGAGCTGGAACACAACACCGTCAGGAGACAGACTAACTCCCCACAGTCAATTTAACATGTGACCAGAGTGGAGGTGGTCAGGCTGGTAAAGAGACCAGAGGGAGGTGTCAGGCTGGTAAAGCCAGGGGGATGAGGTCAGGCTGGTAAAGACCAGAGTGGATGTGGTCAAGCTGTAAAGACCAGAGTGGAGGTGTCAGGCTGGTAAAGACCAAGTGGAGGTGTCAGCGGTAAAGACCAGAGTGGAGTGGTCAAGCTGGTAAAGACCAGAGTGGAGGTGGTCAAGCTGGTAAAGACCAGAGTGGAGTGGTCAGGCTGATAAAGCCCAGGGGGATGTGGTCAGGCTGGTAAAGACCAGAGTGGAGGTGTTCAGGCTGGTAAAGACCAGAGTGGATGTGGTCAGGCTGGTAAAGACCAGAGTGGAGGTGGTCAAGCTGGTAAACCCAGGGGGATGTGGTCAGGCTGGTAAAGACCAGAGTGGAGGTGGTCAAGCTGGTAAACCAGGGGGATGTGGTCAGGCTGGTAAAGACCAGCTGGAGGTGTTCAGGCTGGTAAAGACCAGAGTGGGGTGGTGGTCAGGCTGGTAAAGACCAGAGTGGAGGTTCAGGCTGGTAAAGACCAGAGTGGAGGTGTTCAAGCTGGTAAAGACCAGAGTGGATGTGTTCAGGCTGTAAAGACCAGAGTGGATTGGTCAGGCTGGTAAAGACCAGAGTGGAGGGGTTCAGGCTGGTAAAGACCAGAGTGGAGGTTCAGGCTGGTAAAGACCAGAGTGAGTGGTCAGGCTGGTAAAGACCAGAGTGGATGTGGTCAAGCTGGTAAAGACCAGAGTGGAGGTGGTCAGGCTGATAAAGCCCAGGGGGATGTGGTCAGGCTGGTAAAGACCAGCGTGGAGGTGTTCAGGCTGGTAAAGACCAGAGTGGAGGTGTCAGGCTGGTAAAGACCAGAGTGGAGGGTTCAGGCTGGTAAAGACCAGAGTGGAGGTGTTCAAGCTGGTAAAGACCAGAGTGGAGTGTTCAGGCTGCTAAAGACCAGAGTGGATGTGGTCAGGCTGGTAAAGACCAGAGTGGAGGGGTCAGGCTGGTAAAGACCAGAGTGAGGTCAGGCTGGTAAAGACCAGAGTGGAGGTGTCAGGCTGTAAAGACCAGAGTGGATGTGTCAAGCTGGTAAAGACCAGAGTGGAGGTGGTCAGGCTGTAAACCCAGGGGGATTGGTCAGGCTGGTAAAGACCAGAGTGGAGGTGTTAGGCTGGTAAAGACCAGAGTGGAGTGGTCAGGCTGGTAAAGACCAGAGGGAGGTGGTCAAGCTGTAAAGCCCAGGGGGGATGTGTCAGGCTGGTAAAGACCAGAGTGGAGGTGTCACAGCTGGTAAAGCCCAGGGGGGATGTGGTCAGGCTGGTAAAGACCAGCGTGGAGGTGTTCAGGCTGGTAAAGACCAGAGTGGAGGGTCAGGCTGGTAAAGACCAGAGAGTGGAGGTGTTCAAGCTGGTAAAGACCAGAGTGGAGGTGCAAGCTGGTAAAGCCCAGGGGGATGTGGTCCAGGCTGGTAAAGACCAGAGTGGAGGTGGTCAGGCTGGTAAAGACCAGAGTGGAGGTGGTCAGGCTGGTAAAGACCAGAGTGGAGGTGGTCAGGCTGGTAAAGACCAGAGTGGAGATGGTCAAGCTGGTAAAGCCCAGAGTGGAGGTGGTCAGGCTGGTAAAGACCAGAGTGGAGATGGTCAGGCTGGTAAAGACCAGAGTGGAGGTGGTCAGGCTGGTAAAGACCAGAGTGGAACGGTCCAGGTACTATAGAGTTTATCTCAAATGGCAGCCTATATTCCCTTAGCAGTGCACTATTTTTGACCAGGGCCCATAGAGATCTGTGCACTACAAAAGGAATAGGGTGCCATTTGGGATGCATCCTAAGTAATTAACCTGGGCCTCAGACTCCCCATCAATTACAGCTGATATCTGTTCATTGGGAGCCACTGAAGCTGAGCACTCTCTACTTGACTATTATTTTAGCAGGTGACTCACCCCACATGAAAACATATTACAATTTACTATAGTATAGTACATTACTGTAGTATACTGTAAGTGATGAGATATCCGTTCCTACAGGCCATGGAAAAATTGCTTTTTTAGTATTTCTCCAGTAGGTTTTCTGAAGGAGAAAGCCTCCACTTCTATGTCAAAGATAATAAAATAAAAACACTATAGTAAATACTACAGTTCTCTCTGCAAATACACTACAGTAAATGCTACAGTATARTACAATCCTAAAAACAATACATTAATGATTATAGTATATACTACAGTTTTATTTTACTACAGTATTTATACTATAGTTAACTGTAAATACTACAGTATACTACGGTAAATACTACAGTATTCACTGTAGTGTTTTTGCTGACTTTAGTCTGCAAAAACATTACAGTGTATGTACTACAGTAAAGTCTGCAAAAACCCTACAGTGAATACTATAGTATTTATACCGTAGTATACTATAGTATTTTTTCATGTGGGACAAGTGGATAGTGATGGCTGGATAGGGAAGTGCGTGGGTACATGCTGTGTTTATGGTTGAATAATGTACGAGAGCTTTGTTTGTTTGAGTATTCACAATGCTATCATTTAGCTTTGTATCTCTCTCTCTCTCTCTCTGTGCAAATCTGTTGACTGTTTTCCCCTATTTAGAGCTATTCAGCTGATTATGTCTCTGCTTACTCAATTTGAGTAGAAAAAAAATGAACTCAAAAGCTGTTTACCAAGTACTGCATGCAAAGGAGGATATAAATGTTTAAAACAGAACAGGGCTTSCTTGCCTCCGAAAAAGCTGTTTTGGGAAGTGGATCTTTTCTTCTTAAGGTTTGGTTTGTTGGTTTGTTTCCCCACTTTCAGAGAGCCTCACTCCGAGTCCCTATTTTCTATTTTAAAGAACCACAGATGGAATCAACTTGACCTAGCATCAGGGCCTTCACCKGAATGTCATAACATTCTGGGCTCAGTGCTGAATACCAGGAGCTGAGGGGTTGGCGTGTCTGAGAAAATCATTTCCTGCAATTCTACTTCATTTTACATGACTGGAGAAATTAAAATAATATTTTTTTATACCACAKAAAATGACAAGCTACTCTGACATTGACATACTGAGATCAATAAAATGAACGACCCATGTCTTAAATGCAACCAATAGCATAGGCCAATGAAAGTGGGGATACACAGATCTTAGGCTTACAYTATGAGGAAATGATAGTCCACCAGCTTTTCAGTGATATTGCAAAATACCTTTTAGCTTCTCCTTCTGTTCATTGACAGCCACAACTCAACAATCAGCTGTTTGATATTTGCCGTGCAGGCTCCCCAATTGCGGGATTCCCAACTGTAGGCCTATATGCTCCTAATGTGACAAAACACAATCTACAGCAKATMTTTTCATAAGCTATTGATCCTCTGTGGCTAAAATATGCTCTCTGGTGTAGTATTTTCAAATATTTCATTTATTTCTATAGATACATTAGTAATTATATAACTTGGCAAATCTATTTTTGTGTTATGTTTTCTTCCATGCACTGTGCTCTCCCCAAGGCCAAATAATCAACACTTCGTATTATTAATTCAAATGGATTTTAGTCAGTAACCCCATATGAGGTTATTGTGTAGGTAGGCCTACTGTTACAATAATATTTTAAATAATAAAATTACAAGAGAATAAATTCAGTAATTCAATGAAGCCAATAGGCTAGTGGTTTCAGCTATATTGTTATTGAAACAATGTAGGCCTTATGACCTTTTTAACTAATAAGAAAAGATGTCAAATGACTTGAATAGCCTATGGGAAGAGTGTAAAAATGTGAATTTGCATCAGAAATGTATTGGAAAGTTCAGAAAAACATCAGGGAAGCTCATCAGGTAAGCTATATGCCTAACATGTTTGCGGATAGAGAAGATCTGCATTGCTTTCAATTGCTAGACTAATGATCATGACCACTCACCTTAACATTTCCTAGCCTAATTGTAACCAAATATCCAAACGGAGATTCATTCAAAACAAAAATCTGACATTGATTTATCAAGACTAGTTCCAGTGCTTGTTCATTGCAGCACAATGACACTGGCTCAATCAAACAGAGCTGGAATTATCAGATGACTACAAATGGCAAATGCTTTCCACTTATTCTAACCAGTGGTGAAGTGCTGTTTGTTTAGGTAGCCTACCATAGCACCATTTTTTGAATTATTATTACTTCATTTCTGAATGAAAGTTGGTACCAACATGTAGCCTAGTGTATAAAATCATTTTAGAATATACGTACAATGTATCATCCAAATTGCACAGTTGCCTATGCCTACACATAAGTGGCTCAATGAAAATGTTATATTTTTTTAAATCCTAAAACACCAAATTAGGCCTGCCTTATTGTAAATTAGCCCATCACTGTCAATTGTGAATTATAATTATTCACATTTTACAGCTGAAACGTCCATGCTGCATGCATGCCAACCGTTTGATCCCAATCAGTTTCATGGGAATATGCATTTCAATCTTCTTGAATGATGTAGGCTAAGTAGTCTAACTACTTGTTTAATCTAATGTTAGAGCAGATGGAGTTCAACACAGCCACTTAATCACAGCATATTTTAGACATATGACACCTGCTGTTGAGTTCTGGCCACATGAGAAAAAAAATGCTATATTTCAGAACAATCATCCTAAATTGTCATAAATGACGTACTGTTTTTGGTATAAGAGTAGCCTAACATTATCCATGCTATTATATTAAATCTGTTTTGTAGATTACTAATTAATTATAAAGTGATCTTGCAAGACATAGCACCATTCCAAGAACGTGTAAGTGGCAGTACACTGCTTGGATGACTTTGGGAGTTTCAGGTAACCACAGCTCTATGAACTAAGCAACGCTTTCAGAGGACACTTTTTTTACACCATTGCAGCAACGCAAAAGATTCAGGGCTGACACAAAATCATTGGGGGCTGAAGCTCCGAAAACCAGATCCTGCTGACATCTCTGRCCAGCATAGCAAGCTTAACATTTTGAATGTATGTATCTATTGTTACTCAAGTCCCATCTTTTTAAGTGCAGAGAGAGGAAATTAAACTCTGTCATAACAAAACCTTGTGCATTTCCTCCAGAGATGCATTTGACATTTTACAGTCTAGACATCTCCTTTCTCTGTCAATTAGCTTACTTTGTTGGTGCTGAAAGCATACCCTTTTAGCCTTGGAGCTGACTTTCGGGCACCAGGTGATATGATAAACACAAACCATTTATGGAAAGCTAGCTTGCATTAGCAATAAAGGCCCAGTGCAGTCAAAAACATGAATTCATGTGTTMTATACATATTTTCATACTATGAAGTTGGAATAATACTGTGAAATTGTGAAAATTATATTAATGCCCTTTTAGTGTAAGAGCTGTTTGAAAAGCCTGCCTGAAATTTCAGCCTGTTTTGGTGGTATGGAGTTTTGGCCTGCCTGGTGACATCACCAGGCGGTAAATTAGTTAATAGACCTCAATAAGAAAGTAGAGTTCCAAACCTCTCTGTCAATAATAGCTAGTACTAGCACAATTCTTGCTTGAGAAATGTATCTTTGCTAAGAAGCTATTTTTGTTTCTTTCTGACCATTTTAACTGAAAACAGTCACAGTAAGGTGCGTAATTGTTACCCAGAAATGATTGATATTGAGATAAAAACGGCTGCATCAGACCTTTAAATTCAGCTAGCGCAGACATAAGGCCAAGTGAGATACTCTAAATTTGATTTGAATGAGTGCTAACAGTTAGCATTACACTGAGATTAGTTTAGATGTTAGCCTCAAGGCGCTAGCTAAGTCAGACGCTTGGGCATAATATTTAAATGAGTGCTAACATTTAGCGTAGATCACACTATCCTGCTAGTAATCAGCAGTAAAGCATTCACATCATTAGCTTGGCTCTTCCCAGGCACATCTTCCAGGGACTCCGCGCCACAGCGGGAGGAATGATTGGGGTAAACAAAGCATAATCTGGGAGACTTCTCTGACTGCGATCTGACCTGAATTCAGGCTCCCTCACTGGCGTGTAGGCTTCCACCACAATGCCCCCACCACAATGACGAATGGTGTAGTAGGCCCTGCACTGTATGGCGACGCCTGAGTATGCATGTGTTGTGGGATAAATGTTGAATAGAATGCTAGTTTCCATGTGTTAAGGTCCATGTGTTTTTTTTATGTGGAGCAGGTGCAGTTGGAGTTTTTTTTTATTGTCCATGGCTAGAGGTCAAGTCTGTTGTCCATGGCTAGAGGTCAAGTCTGTTGTCCATGGCTAGAGGTCAAGTCTGTTGTCCATGGCTAGAGGTCAAGTCTGTTGTCCATGGCTAGAGGTCAAGTCTGTTGTCCATGGCTAGAGGTCAAGTCTGTTGTCCATGGCTAGAGGTCAAGTCTGTTGTCCATGGCTAGAGATCAGCTCTGTTGTCCATGGCTAAATAAAATAAAATGTTATTGGTCACATACACGTGATTAGCAGATGTTATTGCGGGTGTAGCGAAATGCTTGTGCATCTAGCTCCAACAGTGCAGTAAAATCTAACAAGTAATATCTAACAAATTGCACAACATATACCCAATACACACAAATCTAAGTAGGAATGAATTAAAACTATATACTGTACCTCTGGATGAGCGATGTCAGAGCGGAATGGACTAAGATACAGRAGAATAGTATAGAAAACAGTATATAAATATGAGATGAGTAATGCAAGATATGTAAACATTATTWCAGTTTTTTCCAACTGCTTACACACGTTTTCAAAACTGTCTCCTTTTTTCAAAACTCTACACACAATTCCCAAAACTGCACACACAAAATGCAAAATACCTCACATCTCCTTCAAAATGTAACACTGCATTCAAAATGCCATAAACACATGTCAGAATGAAGCATTTGCATCAAATGGCAAACACTGCTTTCATAATAGTACATTTTTGGATATACCATGTAAACACTGTTGTTCTAAATCTAAAGCTCTTTGGTCTTTCATAGGCTTATATCTACATTTCAATACAATGTTCTACAGTGAAAGTAATCTGCTGAGAGGAGTAACAAGTACACTGTAAACACCAATGCAATGTAGAAACAGAAAATATTTATTAGGCCAAACATTCCTGTTGTATACAGTAGCATACAACAAAACCATAAACATATGTAAACCAAAAGTATATTCTTTAGAATACAGTAAAGAACACAATTGTGTGTGTGGGGTCCCGGGGGGGCAGTCGAGGAATTGGTGGGGGGGGCAGTCACCAGTGCTAAGCTACGCTTCATCTCTTCTCCGGCCTGGGTCTGGCCACATTACTTCGTCCACATCACAAGATACGTTTTCTCTTGCCAAACATCGAGGGAAGTATCTCCTAACATGGCGTATCCAACCTTGGACAGAGGCAACCTCTATGTCCCCACATGCGTCCTCCGTTTACCTGGAGAAGCGGCATGCAGGCATAGGGTTGTCGATCATACACTTTCCAGCGCCAGGCTGAGAATAATTCCTCTATGAGATTTAGAAAAGGTGAATATGGTATGGTACAAAACTACAAATTGTGGATAGGTGGCAAACCAGTTTTGGACCAGAACAGCCCGGTGAAAACTAACATTTGCCATAAAACCACAAATCTAGCAGGCTCCTGATCTGGATCAGGGACAAGCATTGTGTAAATTGCATCCAGAAAAGTGAGCATATGGCTGGTGTTGTACGGACCCAGTGTGGCATTGTGATGGAGGACCCCGTTTTGAGTGATGGTAGCACACTAGTTTATATATATTACCCAACGCTGTCCAGGGACATTGGTAATTGCCCTCTGCCCTATTACATTCTTCCGCGGCGCCTGGTTTTGGTGAGGTTGAAGCCAACCTCATCCACATAAATAAATTCATGGCGAATTACATGGGCATCCAGCTCCAATACTCTCTGTAACAGACAAAAAGATATACAGATGAGTAAATATGGTATGTCTGAAGTACTGGAAGTAGTGTTGCATACATACCTCTACAAAGTCATGTTGCATACTTGACTCTGTCAGATTTTCTCTTAAATGGCACCTTGTAAAGTTGTTTCATCGTCACTCGGTGCCGTTGGAGGATGCGTTGTATGGTCGACAGGCTTACAGCATTGATGTTGTTAAATATGGTGTCATTATTCAAGATATGCTCTCTTATCGCTCGAATCCTAATTGCATTGTTGGCCAAAACATATTTATATTGCAGTCTCTTGTACATCTGTAAACAAGCGTCCTCGTCCTCCTGATGTCTTTGCCTTTCCACTCTGTACAGAATTCAAACACAGTATGTGTTCAGCATAGGAACTGTAAACAATGTACAAAAAAATGTAGTACAGCATGATAACCAACCTCATTCATTCAATGCAGTGCTTAGAGTTACAAATGTTTATGCAATACTATGCAGTCATACGTATTTTTCAGTACATTACTGTAATGCTAAAATAGTCATTAGATATTGCATACCTGTTCTCATTTCTGAAGGTTCAATTATGGACGCCACTGTAAATCGACTCAAATTGGGCTGGACTCTCAGTCCAGCCTCTCTCATGGTCAAACCGTGGTTGATCACATGATCAATAAGTGTTGCCCTAATCTCATCAGAGATGGCTCTCCTTCCTTCTCTTCTTTGCCATCGTCTCCTTTCTTCCTCTTCCTCTCCTCCTACTCCTCTTGCTCTCTGTCCATTGTTGGCATCCATTGTTCAAAACAGGTAATCTGACCTTTGACCTATTTATGAGCCTAAACTACAGTAAAGCAGTGATTGGTTAGTGATCAGTTAAGCTATTAGTGTTTGCACATGTGAGGAGTGTGTGTGTGACCTGGTGAATAAGTGTAGCATTTTGATTGGTTGTGTTGGAAAAGGAAAGCAAGTCACTTCCTGTTAGATTTTTGTGTTTTAGGTAGAGAATTGTGTGTAGTGTTTTGAAAAAAGTGTTTTATGCAATTGACAATTGGTCAAAGGCTGAGAAATTGCTTATGGTATTGGATATTTGGTGTGTAGTTTTGCACTTTGAGTGAGAGGTTTCAAAAATCGTGTGACTTAAAAAGATTTTGTGTGTAAGCAGTTGGAAAAAACTGTAAAGTGACTAGTGTTCCATTCCTTAAAGGGGCCAGTGATTTCTAGTCTATGCCTATAGGCAGCAGCCTCTAATGTGCTAGTGATGGCTATTTAACAGTCTGATGGCCTTGAGATAGAAGCTGTTTTTCAGTCTCTCGCTCCCAGCTTTGATGCACCTGTACTGACCTCGCCTTCTGGATGATAGCGTGGTGAACAGGCAGTGGCTCGAGTGGTTGATGTCCTTGATAATAAGGACATCAACCATGTCCTTGATAAGATATCCCTCTAGTGTTGTGGGGCTGTCCTTTGGCAAAGTGGGTGGGGTTATATCCTTCCTGTTTGGCCCTGTCCGGGGGTATCATCGGATGGCGCCACAGTGGTCTCCTGACCCCTCCTGTCTCAGCCTCCAGTATTTATGCTGCAGTAGTTTATGTGTCGGGGGACTAGGGTCAGTTTGTTATATCTGGAGTACTTCTCCTGTCTTATCCGGTGTCCTGTGTGAATTTAAGTATGCTCTCTCTAATTCTCTCTTTCTTTCTCTCTCTCGGAGGACCTGAGCCCTAGGACCATGCCTCAGGACTACCTGGCATGATGACTCCTTGCTGTCCCCAGTCCACCTGGCCGTGCTGCTGCTCCAGTTTCAACTGTTCTGCCTGCGGCTATGGAACCCTGATCTGTTCACCGGACGTGCTACCTGTCCAGACCTGCTGTTTTCAACTCTCTAGAGACCGCAGAATGGTAGAGAATACTCTTAATGATCGGCTATGAAAAGCCAACTGACATTTACTCCTGAGGTGCTGACATGCTGCAGTCCCGACACTATTGTATCGTATTCGGGTATTGAGTGTGAGCAACTGGGCTGGTGCTTATGAACATTTGAACATCTTGGCCATGTTCTGTTATAATCTCCACCTGGCACAGCCAGAAGAGGACTGGCAACCTCACATAGCCTGGTTCCTCTCTAGGTTTCTTCCTAGGTTTTGGCCTTTCTAGGGAGTTTTTCCTAGCCACCGTGCTTCTACACCTGCATTGCTTGCTGTTTGGGGTTTTAGGCTGAGTTTCTGTACAGAACTTTGAGATATCAGCTGATCTAAGAAGGGCTATATAAATAAATTTGATTTGATTTGATAATCTTTTTGGCCTTCCTGTGACATCGGGTGCTGTAGATGTCCTGGAGGGCGGGTAGTTTTCCCCCGGTAATGCGTTGGGCAGACCGCACCACCCTCTGGAGAGCCTTTGGGTTGCGGGCGGTGCATTTGCCGTACCAGGTGGTGATACAGCCCGACAGGATGCTTTCAATTGTGCATTTGTAAAAGTTTGTGAGGGTTTTAGGTGACAAGTCACATTTCTTTTGCCTCCTGAGGTTGAAGAGGCTCTGTTGRGCCTTTTTCACCACACTGTCTGTGTGGGTGGTCCATTTCAGTTTMTCAGMGATGTGTATGCCAAGGAACTTGAAGCTTTCCACCTTCTCCACTGCGGTCCCGTCGATGTAAATAGGGGGTAAGCTAGATAAGTCCACGATCATCTCCTTTGTTTTGTTGATYTTGAGTGAGAGGTTGTTTTCCAGGCATCACACTCCCAGAGCCCTCACCTCCTCCCTGTAGGCTGTCTCGTCATCMTTGGTAATCAAGGCTACTACTGTTGTGTTGCCTGCAAACTTGATGATTGAGTTKTTGCGTGCTTGGCCACGCAGTTATGGGTGAACAGGGAGTACAGGAGGGGTCTGAGCATGCACCCTTGTGATGTTTCCTACCTTCACCGCAAGGGCCGGCCCGTCAGGAAGTCCAGGAACCAGTTGCACAGGGTGGGGTTCAGACCCAGAGTCTCAAGATTAATGATGAGCTTGGAGGGTATTGAATGCTGAGCTATAGTCAATAAACASKATTTTTACATTGGTATTCCTCTTGTCCAGATGGGATAGGGCTAAAGGTCAAGTCTGTTGTCCATGGGTAGAGAGCAAGTCTGTTGTTGTGTAAAATATGATACCTACCCTGAGTCATTCACCCACAGGTTCACGGTGCTTTCAGACAGCTAAATGAGGTATGCGTCTGAACACAGGAGTAACATAGTAGCTTTTACTGCCAGTTTTTACTACTACCTTTTGACGGAAAGGACCACATTATTTCAAACACTGAATCCAGGTACCACTTTACAGTTCAGCAGGATATGGGATATTTCCTCCTGAAGTATGGCCTCCACAACAACAACCACGCCCTGGCACAGGGGAAGTGCACTTTTACCTGAAACCTTCGATTCAATTACCTCAGACCCTCAAACCTAGACGGTTTTATTTTTTACTTTGATMAAAAACCAATCTGAATGCTGAATTCTTTATTGTGTGAAACCATGATTACAATAACGATCTCGGACCTCATAAACATACAAACGATAGCAACAATATCTCTTGCAGATATTCACAAAGAATTTCCTGCTATCTAACTAAAGGTCAGAGTAATGCTGCTCCAGCCACAACCACCACCCCCTCCCTGTTATCCCTCCAACAGCCTCCTGCCCGCTGTCTACAGATCTCTATCTCCACAGCGTTAATTATTAACGCTGCTGAATCAAATAGTCTTATCAGGGAGATAACCCACTGGCCAGACTCCCTGCCCTCCTCACACACACACACACACACACACACATCCAAACTAATTTCTCTCTCAGAGTGCGATGGAGTGGGGAATAGAGGGCTTCTGGACAGCTTGTAAGGTAAAAATGATACCTCTCCCACCTGTGACACGTCACCTCACTAGCAACCCCAAGTTTCCTGTGGGACTTAACTGTCATTTTCACACAAACCTTTTTACACAAGCCAAGCCCCAGCAACTTGAGGCACACGTTTAAGATACATGTTTACAGTGTGGGTCTGTAACACTTTACATAAAACATCCAGGCATAATGGATCATGATGCAGTTGTAACACATTGTAAGTCTTGACCCCTTTATAATGTCTTGTAACCATCTCATTATGATTCGACTAAATAACAGCAAGTTTTAGATAGTTGAAACGGTACATTAAGAAACACAATGATAAACATATCGTAAGCCTCAATTTAAGACATTATGAAGGCTCKRACATGCTGTAATTTGAGCAGTAAGGCCCTAGAAGGTGTGGTGTACAGTATGGCTATTGCTATTATAAACTTCTTACCAAAGTAATTAYAACAGTAATTAAAAAGCAATTTTCTTCATACCCGTGGTATACGGCCTGATACATTTGAAATCGGAAGWTTACATACACTTAGGTTGGAGTCTATAAAACTCGTTTTTCAACCACTCCACAAATTTCTTGTTAACAAACTATAGTTTAGGCAAGTCAGTTAGGACATCTACTATGTGCATGACACA